>NC_049916.1:17799819-17881111 GCF_001411555.2 Juglans regia | reverse complement strand
AAATTTGAACTGCCTCAGTTATTTGTTTTGCATTACTCATGAGATTCTGTTTAAGAAGAAATTATTTTCTGTCATGACTGGTGTAGACATGAGCTTATTTTTTACATTCTGTTTCTGAACTTTGAAAAAGAGAGCGAATATGAAATTTTGTGCATAAATTATGTTGTGTAATAATTTTGTTCTGTTCTGAAGATTTTCTGTACTCTGAAATGATCTGATGTGATTTCTGAAAACCTCTGGCATAACATTCTGTTTCTATTTCTATTTTTATTCCGTTCTGACCTCACCACGGGTGTAAAACTGTGGCCTCTGTTCGGGTTGGTACCAACTTTTCTGTTTCTGGTGCACCCACTTTGGAAACAAAGTGGTTTTCTGCGTGGTCTTTCCTATGTGCACACTCAGGGCTCCGAGAATGAATAAGGGGAAGATTCACATTCTGTTTCTGCTCGGTTAGCTACCGGGGTTTGCACAACCCTACCACGGGGGTTAAACATGGTATTTGTTCTGATATGACAAGATAAGATGTGATGTTTCAGTTTATGCTATGCCAAAGGGATTTTGATTATGAATATTTTCGAACTATTGCTCTGATATTTTTGGTAACATGTTCTGACGCTGCATTTTGAAAACATTATTCTGATTCTGCATTCTGAAAGAAAATATTTTGTTCTGCATTCTGATTTCTGTAAATGCTCATGTTTACACACTAGTATATGTCCTCTGCTTACTGAGTTGTTGATAACTCACCCCTTATCTCTATAATATTTCAGATGAAATTGATGGTTCAGCTGAGGATCAGTATTAGAGTTTATGGAGAAGATTAGCAGTGAATGGTTGTTGGGTAACTCGTGGTATTAGTGTTGATGTTGAAAGCTATTTATATTTCTTAAGTTTGCTTCAATGGATTTAGACGGTTTATGGAGACTTATGTTAATGTTTCATTATTTTAGTTTGTTATTTGAGACATGAAGAATAGTTGATTTTATTTGAGTTGCTGGATTAAAAATTGGATAGATGAGTTTATATGGTTTATTTAATTGAAGTATTTTACGTGTGATTTGAGGTTTGAGAAAATATATATTCTTGAATTTGGAAGTACTCTAGCCTTGTAAGAGTTGATTATCAGGTTATATGAGTTAACTCTCCGGACCCTCGGGGACGGGGCGTTACACAGATATACTTAGTATTTTGCATGCTAACGTGCGCCAAGTTTCATCACTTCTGTCTGCCATGGCCGCACTAGATGGCCACCACCATAACCATGTTATCACAGGTGTTCTACGGGCAAGGCTGTGAAGAAAAGGTAGGGGAGTTGAAGAAGGAACTGTAACGAGAATAACAGAAGATGGAAATGACAGTTAGTGATACAGAGCGTTTCGTGAGGAGGCGTTGTGTTGTTGTAACTGTTAGTTGGAAGAAAGCATTTAATGAAACAGTGATTTTGGGTATTAAGAACTTAGGACTGAGTGTAACATTGTAAGAGTTGTGTTTTATTCTTCTTCACCATTCTGCAAGTATAAAAGCAGATGGTTGATGCATGTAAATCATCTTTGACGAATACAGTTATGGAGGCTGGGAATTCCTCGAAAACTCCCTGTCAAGGTTCAATATGGAATCTTGCATTTGATCATCATTTATGTGTTGTGAGTCTTTCTTTCGTATTGTTCTTGTATGTGTGTGTTGGTTCTGGATTACGCAAGTTGGAAGTGAAGCAAAGTAGTGTTCTTGATCAATCTGAATGTTACAAGTGGTATTAGTAGTAGTCGATCTTGGGGAACTCTAATGGAAGAAGGTACTCATGCAGCCTTGATGGGTCAGGAAGATGGGTCCCAAAGGCAGCAGGAAATGGTTCAAAAGCAGTTGGAGCATCATCAGCAAGCCATTAATGGGATGGTGAAAGGTTAGACCAAGTCTAAGATATGTTACGTTCTTTGGTTGAGGCTGTAAATTTCAATTCTCTTAGAGATAGAAAGGTGTCTAATGAGCCTAGAGGTCATGAGAAGAGGGGTGTTGTTCAGAGGGGTTTTCGATTGGATTTTCCACTTTTTAGGGGTATTGATCATGCTGGTTGGATCTTTAAGGCCAATTAGTACTTTGATTTTTATCAAGTTACCATTTCACCAGAAGTTAATGGTGGCATCACACCATATGGATGGGGAGGCATTGGTTTGGTACCAAAATGCCTTGGACTCTGAGTAGTTCAATTCTTGGGAGTCTTTAGTCATGGCAATGCAAGTCAGGTTTGGGCCATCAACATATGATGACCCAATGGAGGCATTAACCAGATTGAAATAAACTAATTTTTTTAGTTTGTATACATCACAGTTTGAGGCTGTGTCCAATTGGTTGAAAGGGTTGTCTGAGAAGCATAAGCATAGTTGCTTTGTTAGTGGGTTAAAAGATGAGATTAGATTACTTGTCAAGATGTATAATCCACTGAATCTTGGGGCTACTTTTGGATTGGCAAAGATTTAGGAAGAGTATGTGTTAAACTCGAGGAAGTCTTGGAGGCAAAATGGGAACTATGCTAACAAGTGGCCTGTTGATCATATGGTGGATTGAGCTAATAAAGGACAACAGAGTATGGCTCCTGTGAGGAAAGTTACTTCTTCTCAGATGGATGAAAAGAGGAAGAAAGGATTGTGTTATCACTGTGATGAAAAGTGGAATCTCAATCACACCTTTAAAATTCCTAAGGTGTATATCTTGCAAGTTGATAGTGAGGAATATGAAGAAGATAGTGCTGAGTTGAGAGAAGAATCAGTGACAGTAACTCAAGAGGTGAATTTACAAGACTCTAAAGTTCTTGAGGTGTCTATACATGCCATCTCTGGTTGTGTCAATAGTAATGCCATGAAGCTATTGGGCAGAATTGGGTCTTTTACTGTGTAAATTCTAGTGGATTCTGGAAGCACTCATAACTTTCTGGGTTCATTGGTGGTTGAGGCAACTAACTTGAAGGTGGAGAAGGATGTGGGGTTGCAAGTCCAAGTTGCAAATGGAGCAAAGATTATCAGTCAAGGAAGATGTGTAGAAGCTGTTAACACATTCAAGGTTCTAAGTTCATAGTACCATTTCATGTCCTGACTTTAGGGGGGTGTGACATTGTTCTTGGAGTCCAATGGCTCAAGACCTTAGGTTCCATTCAATGGGACTTTACCAACATGTCTATGGAATTTCAGGTAGGTGACAAGAAGTTGTTACATGGCCTTGTTTCTAGAAAAGTTGAGGTGGAAGCTAGAATGAATCTATTAAAGTCCTCTTTTCTGAGGAGACAAGGGTGGCTTTTGCAATTAGTAGAGGTACAAGAGGGGAAATACAAAAGGGAGAAACAACCAGAAGTTGAGAAAATTTTGCAGCAGTTTAAGATTGTTTTTTAGGAACCAGTGGGGTTACCTCCACCTTGGGCTTTTGACCATCAAATTGTATTGAAGAATGATTCTACTCCAGTATCAGTGAGGTCATATAGGTATCCTCATTATCAGAAATCAGAGATTGAAAAGATTGTGCCAGACTTATTGAGTAATGGAGTGATTAGAACTAGTCAAAGCCCATTCTCCTCACTTGTTCTCCTTGTTAAGAAAGTTGATGGAACATGGAGAATGCATATGGATTATAGAGCTCTCAATCAAAAAACCATCAAAGACAAATTCCCAATTCCTATCATTGATGAACTTCTTAATGATTTGTGTGGAGAACGATATTTTTCAAAGCTTGATTTAAGGTCAGGCTATCATCAAATTAGGGTGAGAGAGGAGGACATCCCTAAAACAGCATTTAGAACTCATGAGGGCCACTATGAGTTCTTGGTAATGCCATTTGGGCTTACCAATGCACCTACCACTTTTCAAGGATTAATGAATGTCTTTAAACCATATCTTAGAAATTTTTTTTTAGTTTTCTTTGATGATATTCTGGTTTATAGCAAAGACTTGGGAGAACACCTTGCACATTTAACAACAGTTTTATCTGTTTCAGAGTAGCATACACTCTTTGCCAAGAAGTCTAAGTGTTGTTTTGGTGTGACTGAGGTAGACTGTCTTGGCCATATTATTTTTGTGGAATGGGTTAAAGCTGACCCTACAAAAATAGCTGCTATGATGGAGTGGCCAATTCCTAGAAATGTGAAAACATTGAGAGGCTTTTTGGGCCTTACTAGATATTATAGAAAGTTTATAAGGGGTTATGGTTCTATAGCTGCTCCTTTTGACGGTTTTGTTGAAAAAGAACTCCTTTGTGTGGTCTAAGGAAGTTGAAGAAGCCTTTCACAATTTCAAGAATGCAATAGCTCAGCCTCCAGTTTTAAAGTTGCCAGACTTACAAAAGAGTTCACTATTGAGTGTGATGCATCAAGTGTGGGATTGGGAGCTATCTTGATGCAAGAGGGCATCCAATAGCCTTCTTTAGCAAGGCTTTGAAAGGCAAAGCTTTACTTTTGTCTACTTATGAAAAAGAGTTCTTGGCCTTGGTGTGTGCAGTGGGCAAGTGGAGACCTTACCTGCTTGGTCAGACTTTTCGAATAAAAAACTTACCAACATGCTTTGAAATTTTTATTAGAACAGAAAGTTGCTACTGTGGCTCAACAAAAATAGATTTCAAAGCTTATGGGCTATGATTTTCGAGTGGAATACAAGAAGGGCGGAGATAATAAAATGGTTGATGCACTTTCAAGAAAAATGGAAGAGGAATCAGCTACATTGGCCTTAATTTAATTTCCTACACCATTGTGGTTAGATGATTTGAAACAAAGCTACTCTCTTTCTGTTGAACTTACTGACCTGATTCATGCTTTGCAGCAAGGCAAACAAGTCTCCAAGGAATTTTTTTTACAGCAAGGCCTTCTTCTCTGGAAGGGCAAGCTAGTAATAGTACCTAGATCACCATTTCAGCAAAGGGTGGTACAACACATTCATCACAATCCAGAAGTTGGTCATGTAGGGTATTACAAGAGCCTACAGAAAGCAAAATTGGACTTTTAATGGCCAGGTATGAGGATAGACATAAAAAAAATGTCAGATTTGTGATGTTAACAAGAACGAGAATGTTTGTCCAGCTGGGTTACTTTAACCCTTACCCATTCCTCAAAATCCTTGGTTTGATATTGCCATGGATTTCATTGAGGGGCTTCGAAGTTCGAATGGTATGACAGTTATCCTAACTGTCGTGGACACGTTGACCAAAGTTGGTCATTTTTTCCCTTTAGCATGTCCTTACACAGCTAGGAAGGTAGCTGAGATTTTCTTCTTTGGGGTGTTTAAGCTTCATGGCTTACCCAAGATCATAGTATCTAATAGAGAGTGATATTCACTAGCCTATTTTGGAGGGAATTGTTCAAGATGCAATGAACTATGCCAGCTTTTAGTTTAGCTTACCATCCTCAATATGATGGTCAAGTTGAAGCTTTAAACAAGTTTGTGGAGGCTTATTTGAGGGCATACATTAGATCTAAACCAAAGAATTGGTGCAGTTGGTTACCCATGGCTGAGTGGTGCTACAATACCATTGTTCACTCTTCAACAGGTGTTTCACATTTTCAAGCCTTGTATGGGATTCCACCCCCAAAGCTGCTTACTTATGTACCTAGTACCATTGCCAATGCAGCAGTGGATCAACACTTGAATTCTCGAGAAGAAGCTCGATGTCTTTTGAAAGATATAATTTCTTAAGCTGTGGCCATGAGGCATAACATGAAATTATCCCCTAGGTACTTTTGACCTTTCTAGGTTCTTGAGAGAATTGGTACGGTTCCAAATAAACTTAATTTGCCGTCTTCATGAAAAATTCATCTTGTTTTTCATGGCTCTTGTTTAAAGAAAAAAATTGGGTGATCAAATTTCTCCTTTACCTACCTTACCACCAGTCGATAGTGAAGGAATTGTTTAGCCTGAACTTGAGAAGATCCATGAGAGAAGAATGAAAAAGGTGGGTAATCGAGCTTTCACTAAGGTGTTTGTCAAGTGGGTTGGGGCTCCTATGGAAGGCAATTCCTGGGAATTACTTTGGGATCTCAGGAACTCATACCCTCACCTAGTAGGGACAATTTTGTGAAATTGTCACGGGTGCCTTAAGGGCAAGGCCTTGAAGAGGTGGGGATTTTCACGGATGTTCTAGGGGCAAGGCTGTGAAGAAAAGGTAGGGAAGTTGAAGAAGGAAGTGTAATGAGAATAACAGAAGAGGGAAATGACAGTTAGTGATACGGGGCATTTTTTTGAGTAGGCGTTGTGTTGTTGTAACTATTAGTTGGAAGAAAGCATTTAATGAAATAGTGAGTTTGGGTATTAAGAACTTAGGACTACGTTTAACATTCTATGAGTTGAGTTTGATTCTTCTTCACCATTCTACAAGTATAAAAGCAGATAATTGATGCTTGTAAATCATCTTTTGACAAATACAATTCTGGAATCTTAGAGGTTGGGAATTCCTCAAAAATTCCCTATCAAGGTTCAATATGGAATCTTGCGTTTGATCATCATTTATGTGTTGTGAGTCTTTCTTTCGTATTCTTCTTGCATTGGTGTGTTGGTTCTAGATTATGTGAGTTGGAAGTGAAGCAAAGTAGTGCTTGATCAATCAAGAACATTACACATGTAAAGAAAATCCCTCTCTTTCCTCTCCTCTCTCTTCTCTGCTTTTCTTCCATCTTCCTTGTCCTCTCCCTCTCCAGGAAAACCTCCTTCAATCCTATACTCTCCCCTAAAACCTTCCAATTTGGACAAACCCAATGCCTGACCCGAATGTAGCTTTAGGTGGATCCTGTGACTACTTGGATAGGGCATGGATCTACAACCACCACCCGAGACCAACAAGGTATGATGGCTCGTGCAAGGAGAGAAGCTTGGAATGATGTCGTGTTGTACAAAATTAGTTGGTCATCTCTTTAATGGAACTTTGTCGTTTAATATCTTTTCTTCGTACTAATTGTAACAGGGTTGTTTTACTTACTGAAGTGTAATAGAAAATTGTAAAACACTGTCGTTTTGTTAAAACATTCAATATAAATAAATAAAGTTGGAGGGTAAAGTCCTCAACTGAAGTTCATTCATTTTACAGACTTTTCTCTTCTCTCTTGACTTCCATTCTTTCTTCCTTCCATTGTTTCTAAAGAGTGACTTTCTTGAACAAGTCAGTTTTGGTCCATTATAGTTGGTATCAACTATGGCAGAAGGAACGCATTTGTATGCTCAAATAGTTGATTCAATGAATCACTTAAGGCAACAACAAGATTGGCGTTTCAATGGAAAGAAAAGCACAAGATAAGAAGGTCCAGGAGGTTTTACAACAAATCTCATGGATTTCTTGTCATGATTTTGATGATCCTACTCTAATTCATCGAGGTCATCATGATCCACAAGCGCTGCACAGAACTGAAGATATGGAGGAAGGAATGGGTTTCCTAAATTTCATGTCGATAATCCATCACCATGGATTTATCATGCGAATCAATATTTTTTGTATTACTAGGTCCCTCTTGGTCAACGTATTTTCATTGCTTCCTTTCATATGGATGATGAAGCCTTGGTCTGGTTTGAGGATGTCAGTGAGGCAGGCACCTTTCACGCTTGGGAGGATTTCATCAAAGTTGTTCAGATTTGATTTGGCTTTACTCCATACAATGATCCAGTGGATTCAATTACTCACCTCAAGTAGGTTAGTACAGTTAATGAGTATAAAGTTGAATTTGAGATTCTTTCCAATCGCATTAAAGGCTTATCTAAGAAGAATAAATTGAGCTATTTTTTAATTGGCTTACGTGATGAGATTAGGATTCTTGTGAGGATGATGAATCCTTCATCTTTGAATGATGCATTTGGCTTAGCCAAAATTCAAGAACAATATGTTGTGAGCATTAGGAGAGTCTTTGAGAAATTCACTTACAAATTTGAGTAAGTTTAGTCCAGAGTCGAGTCTGTTGAGATCTGGACAAACTCCTTCAATTTTAGGAACACCGAGAGTTCCACCTTTAGCTAAGCTTCCTTATCATAAGGTTTCTAAGTCTCAAAAGGTGGAAAGGCGTAAAAACGGCCTTTGTTATTTTTGTGATGACAAATGGAAACCAGGTCATAAGTGTTCAAGGCCAAAACTATTTCTGTTTGAAGGTATGGAATTTGGTGATTCCAGTTTTGAAATGGATACTGATGTTAGTGATGAAGTGGTTGTTCAGCCTATGGAAGTTGAAGCTGAGATAGCTTTTATCTCATTACAGTCTATGGTAGGAGGTGGAGGACCTAAGACAATGAGACTTATGGCTTATATTGGCAAGAAAAAGTTGGTGATTTTAATTGACACTGGCAGTGCACATAATTTTGTGGATAGTGCAATGGCTGCTAGATGTAAGTTGCATGTGCAATTGGGCTAGACTATTCGTGTTAAGGTGGCTAATGGTCAGTTCATTGATAGTAATGGGAAATGTATGGTTGTGCCTTTGCTGATTTAGGGTATACCATTCACAGTTGATTTTTTTACTCTTCCTTTGGGAGGATGTGATGCAGTTCTTGGTATACAGTGGTTATCTACATTGAGTCCTATTCTCTGGGACTTTGTTAATATGAATATGCAATTTCAGTGTGCTGGTTAGACAATTTCTTTAAAAGGTTTGATAGTATCTTAGTCAGATCTTATTGATGATGATGAGTCTTTTAAGGCCATTGGTTGTGGTAGCAAGGGATTCTTTCGATAGTTAGTTGCTTGTAACTCCATTGAGCCTTCATCTTTGCATGATGAACAAGTGCAGTAGCTTTTACAGCAATACAAGGATGTTTTTGATGAACCTACTGGGTTGCCACCTAATAGGTCCCATGATCACATGATTAATTTGGAGTACGAAACTTCTCCTATCAGTGTTAGGCCCTATAGATATCAATTTTATCAGAAAACATAAATCAAAAAAATTGTTAAAGAGCTCTTAAATTCTTGGGTTATTAGGCCTAGTCAATCACCATTCTCCTCTCCTGTTTTGCTAGTCAATAAGTCTGATGGCACATGGAGAATGTGCATGGATTATGGGGCCTTAAATGAAGCCACTATTAAAGACAAATACCCCATTCCTGTTGTGGATGAGCTCTTGGATGAACTTTTAGGTTCTACAATTTTTTCTAAATTGGATCTTAGGGCTTCATATCATCAAATACGTATGAGGAATGAGGATGTTCATAAGACTGCATTCAAAACTCATGAAGGGCATTATGAGTTCCTTGTAATGCCTTTTGGCCTCACCAATGCCCCTTCAACATTTCAAGGCCTCATGAATGAAGTTTTCAAGCCATTCTTTAGACAATTTGTCATTGTTTTTCTTATGACATACTAGTTCTCATTTAGCTCATCTATCTACTGTGTTGCAAACATTACAGCATTATCAACTCTATGCTAAGCAGTCGAAGTGTAAGTTTGCATGCCAAGAAATAAAGTATTTGGGGCATTTGATTTCAAGGGAAGGAGTGAGGGCAGATCCTAAAAAGTTGGAGTCTATGGTTACTTGGCCAATACCTATAAACCTGAAGTCGTTAAGAGGTTTTTTAGGCTTGAAAGGTTACTATAGAAAATTCATTAGGGGTTATGATCAGATTGCTGCCCCTTTGACATCTTTGTTAAAAAAGATGCTTTTGTTTCGACAAATTCTGCTACTAAGTCTTTTAATGACTTGAAAGTTGTTGTCACAAGCCCTCATGTTCTTTCTTTTCCTGATTTCACCAAAGCATTTGTCCTTGAATGTGATGCTTGTGCAACTGGTGTAGGAGAAGTTTTGATGCAGGACCAAAGACCCTTAGCCTTTCTGCCTTTCTAAGTCAAGCTTTGAAGGGTAAAAATTTAGCTCTCTACACTTGTGAAAAAGAGTTGTTAGCCTTAGTGATAGCTATTAAGAAATGGAGGCCATATCTTTTGGGATGTGTATTTGTGGTAAGAACTGACCACCATAGACTTAAATATTTGCTTTAGCAGAAGATTGGCATTGTTGCATAATAGAGATGGCTTTCTAAACTCCTTGACTATGAGTTTACAACTGAGTATAAGAAGGATGTGGAGAAGAAGGTGGCTGATGCCTTGTCTCGCAAAGATCAGGTTGATGAACTTGGGGAATTGGCAGTGTTTTGAATTACTTACACTCTAGTCCTACTGGTGGTCATTCTAGTTTTCACAAGTGTTTGCACGGAGCTAGGGTGGATTTTTATTGGCCTGGTCTCAAGAATGATATCAAGAATTTTATTCGTGAATGCGAAACCTGCCAAAGGAATAAGATCCAAAATGTCTTCACAGCTAGGTTTTTATAGCCCTTACCTATTCTTGAGTAAATATGGACTGACCTCTCAATGGATTTTGTTGAGGGTTTGCCCATTTCAAGGGGGCATTCTATTATTATGGTTGTAGTGGATAGATTGTCAAAGTATGCCCATTTTATGCCTTTAAAACATCCATTTACAGTAGCTCAAGTGGCTTCACTATTCTTCAACAATGTTCTTAAGTTGCATGGTTTACCTAAACCATTGTTTCTAATCATGGCTCAACATTTACTAGTTCATTTTGGAAAGAACTTATCAAATTGCAGGGAGTTAATCTTTCCTGTTCTTCAGCCTAATACCCTCAAAGTGATGGTCAAACAGAGGCTGTCAATAAGTGTCTCGAACACTTTCTGAGATGTTTTTCTGATGACAAACCAAAGTTATGGGTGGATTGGCTTTCAATGGATGAATGGTGGTATGACTCCACATTTCATACTTCCACAAAGCTAACTCCATTTGAAGCTGTTTATGGGGTTCCTCCAATTAGGCTTCAAGCCTACATTCCTGGTTTAACTTCAAATCAGTTAGTGGATCAATTATTGTATACTCGAGAACATATTCTGGTTACACTCAAGTCTAATTTATCTCTTGCTCAAGATAGAATGAAGTATTATTATGACAAGCACAAGACTGACAAAGAATTTTCAGTGGGGGATTAGGTTTATCTTAAACTCCAACCCTATATAGGCAGCAATCTATGGCAGTCAGGAGGAATTTAAACTTTCACCTCGATATTTTGGGCCATTTCAAATCACTCACAGAATTGGCAAAGTGGCATATCAATTGTGTTTACCTACATGGGAACCTTATTGGAAGCTTCAATAACAATTTCCTCACCTTGTGGGCAAGGTGCTATAAAGGGGAAGGGTGTGTTATGGGTTGATAAGGTGTTGGACTGGAAGGGTTGCAGTCTTGGCGTGGGAAGATGGTAGCGGACAAGGTGTTGTGTTGATTGAGGCTTTGTGTTGTGCTTGGAGACAGAAAGGGGAAGGTAGTTGATGACAGTTATATACAAAGAAGAAGCTTGGAACGATATCTTGTTGTACAAAATTAGTTGGTCATCTCTTTAATGGAACATTGTCGTTATATATCTTTTCTTCTTACTAATTGTAATCGGGTCGTTTTACTTACTGAGGTGTCATAGATAATTGTAAAACACTATCGTTTTGTTAAAACATTCTGTATAAATAAAGAAAGTTAGAAGGAAAAGTCCTCAACTCAAGTTCATTCATTTTACAAACTTCTTTCTTCTCTCTCAACTTCCATTCTTTCTTGCTTCCATTGTTTTTGGAGAGTAACTTTCTCGAACAAGTCAGTTTGGGTCCATTACATCATGCTACCTGTATAACCTAAGAAAGTTTAACAGTACAGGGTTAGTTGGGGACTCCTTGAATAGAAACATGTTCATTTCTCTATTCTGCACTCTGAAACGTGTTTCTAGTGAAGTGAAGAAGTGGCGGGCAACTGGTGTGATAGGTCCCGTGTAAACATAAATGAAAAACACTCAAGAAAATATCCTCTTTGGGTGAGAATGTACCAAAGTTTTACTGGAATAATTTTTCTATCCTTCATTGATAATCCATAGTTGCTAAAATAGCAGACCATATTCATAAAACTGAAAAACAGAGTATGCCAAAAATAGAGGAACAACTAAGGCCACTACCAGTAACTAACGCCTAACAAATAAAATAATGGAAATAGACTCCACGTACTAACTGAAATAAAATGCAACAGAAAGATAACATCAAGCATAAATTTTCCAACTGCTAAGACCCAGTCCTTGCACACCACTCCCATGCACTACGTCTTTATATTTCATTTGCGTCTCCTGTCTAACTTCCTCCCAAATATTTGGGATTTGGTTTGAAGCCTCTAGCTAAACGTCGTGGCTTATCAATAGTTCCCTCACCGAGTGGACTCTTGTTTGCAAGATCCACATTTGGAAATTGCTCCAGCAATGACTTATGCATCTCCCATTGGCCTCTTTAGTTGGCAAATGTTTCCATTGAATAAAGTGCTCTTCTTCAAACTTTTTGCCCCGTTTGACCCCACGAGTATCCAAAATGTGCTGAGGCTCAAGTACGATCGCCCCTTCATCATTTACTGGAGGCAACTCAGTAGAAGTTAGTGTGCTCTCGCCAATAAATTTTTTTAAGAGAGAAATGTGAAAAACTGGATGAATGTGGGCTCCCATTGGCAACTGAAGTTTGTAAGCAATCGCTCCAATTTTTTGTATCATAGGATACGGCCTATAAAATCTACTAGCAAGCTTTTGGTGGGCACGTTTAAAAACTGCTTGTTGCCGATAGGGATGGAACTCGAGAAACACCATTCCACCTACTTCGAACGTGACATCCCTTCTCTTTTGATCATCCATTTGAGCTGTAGTAATATCTCATCTCTAGTTGTCAGATGCTCATCCACTTCGTTGATGGAAGAAAAACAGTTATGATAAAGTGGGACTGAGGGAGGCGAACGCCCGTATAACGCCTGAAATGGAGTCATTCCCATTGAGGCATGGTACGTTGTATTATACCATAACTCAGCCCAAGGAAGATAGGCACTCCACTCGCGCGGCCATTGATGCACAAAGCACTGAAGATACTGTTGAACACAGCGGTTGACTACTTCCATTTGTCCGTCGGTTTGTGGATGATAGGCAGAGCTAAGTTGTAACTTGGTGCTTGACATTTTAAAAAATTCTTACCAAAACCTGCTAATGAAGACTGGATCACGATCACTGATGATGGTTTTTGGCAAGCCATGCAACTTGATAATCCTTTCCACAAATTTTTCAGCCGCACCTTTAGCAGTAAATCGATGAGTTAAGGTTAAGAAATGTGCAGCTTTACTTAACGTGTCCACTACTACCAATATTGTGCCCTTGCTGTGGAACGTGGGTAGCCCTTCAATGAAGTCAAGAGTGATATCATCCCATACTTGGCAAGGAATGGGCAACGGTTGGAGAAGTCTCATAGGTGAGAGTGTCTCAAATTTCATCTTTTGGCATACTTCACAATGCTTGACATATTCGTGGACTTCTCAATACATTTTAGGCCAATAAAACTGTTGAGCCAGCCTCTTGAATGCCCGCAACACTCCTGAATGCCCCTCGATTTTTGTGTCGTGAGCCTCATGTAGCAACCTTTTCCGCAGCTCCCCTTGGGAAGGAATGGGTACCCTACCTTTGAAGTAGAATAACCCCTGTCGTTGATTATATAGCCCTTCGATTTGATTCTTGGCCACTTGAGCTACTAACTAAATTTATGGATCCCCTTCGTATGCCTTCCGAATTTCATCCCACATGGTTACGGTGGGTACATGGAGGTGATTAAGGACTAGACTGTTGGGCTTGCGTGAGAGAGCATCCGCAGTTGAATTTTCATGGCCTAGGCAATAGGTGATCTCATAATCGTAGCCTAGTAATTTGGCTACCCATTTTTGTTGCTCCGGTGTTGCCAAACATTGTTCCAAAAATATTTTAAGCTACGTTGGTCGGTTTGAATGAAGAACTTCCTCCCCAATAAATATGGTCGCCATACGCGTATAGCCTCCACAATTGCTAGCATTTCTTTGGCGTAGGTTGACCATGATGTTTTTGTAACTCCTAATGCATGGCTCATAAAGGCGATGGGCTTGCTTTGTTGAGTTAAGACTGTGCCTATTCCCTCCCCTGCAGTGTCCGTTTCTATGGTGTGGTGGTCATTGCTTGCTTAAGAGTCACGAAGGCTCTTTCGGCTTCCTCGTTCCATTTGAACTGCCCTTTCTTGAGGAGGTTGGTAAGGGGTCGAGTGATGATGCCATAATTCCGAACAACTTTCCTGCAATATCCTGTCAAGCCTAAAAAACCACATATTCAAAAATATTAGTTGGTTGAGGCCACGCCACCATGGCTACAATTTGGTGATTATCGACCTTCACTCCTTGAGGCATAACAATGTGTCCAAAATATTCTAACTCCTGTTGGCTGAATGCACACTTGCTGGTCTTGGCAAAAAATTGATGCTGCCTCAAAATCTCCAAGGTTTGTTTAACATGCACCACATTCCTATCCTAAGTAGAACTATATATGAGAATATCATCGAAGAAAACCAAAATTAACTTTCAACGATAAGGTCAAAATATAAAGTTCATGATGGCTTGAAATGTAGAGGGTGCATTACTTAGGCCAAACGTCATCACTAAATATTCGTAATGACCATTGCGAGTACAAAAAGCAGTTTTGAGTTTGTCAGAAGGATTTACTCTTACTTGGTGATATCTAGCCCTTAGATCGAGCTTTGTAAAGTATGATGCACCATGTAATTCCTTCAACATGTCGTCTACTGTCAAAATGGGAAATCGGTCCTTGATGGTGGCAGTATTGAGTGTGTGGTAATCTGTGCAAAATCGCCAACTTCCATCCTTTTTTTTCACCAATAATACTGGCGAAAAAAATGAATTGGTGCTCGGACGAATGAGGAATTCAACATCTCATGAACTTGTTTTTCGATTTCTTCCTTCTGAAATGTGCATATCGATATGGGCGTACATTAATTGGCTCACTCCCCTCCTTGAGCGTAATGCTTTGCTCTACCTCGCGCACCGGTGGCAGACTTGAGGGCTGCTGGAACATGTCCTCATAGTCTTTCAGCAACCTCTACATATCTTGCTGCTTATCATCAGGTGGCATATATGTGATGTTGTTCCCAGGGTTGGTTGAAAGCATACCGCAAATTACGCACGGCCTTGGCAGAGCTCCTTCGATATTTAGTTTGGTGAAGCCATATGAATTGCTTGCACATCTACACCTTGCAGCCTTCGGTCGTGGTTTTCCCAAATAAAGTCCATGGTCCATTGTTTCCAATTACAGACCACGGATTTCAAGCCATTGCACACCAAGTACAAGGTCAAGACCTGTTACAGGTAGAGAAAAAAAGGGTGAGGTAAAACTCGGTACCCTATAACTCCACTCGTACCTTATCGTAACACCCCTGGCACTTTAGTCTTTCTACATGGGCCACCCAAATAGAAAATGCCTCCGTAGGTGCGACTGGCAACCTGAGCATGTTTGCCAAACAATTGCTGATGAAATTATGCGTCGACCTGCTATCAACCAAAACCACTACTTCGTGAGGGCCCATTCTTGCTGTTATGTGCATGGTTCTTGGACTCGTCCATCCCGTTAATGCATGCAACGTGATTTCAGGTTCCAATTCAAGTTCTTGTACTTCCCCTGTATCTCCACCTTGGTCTTCCTCCAACGTCTGTTGATCAGTAATGTCTTCGCTTATCACATTATCCGCATGCCTCTCCAGAGTAATGTTCATTGCAGTTGACATCTATGCCCAGCGGTGAAGTGTTCATTGTAGTTGACATAGAGATCTTGAGGCCCTCTCCTTTGCATTTCTTCCCATGTTAAGCACCTGATTGGAACAGTAGGGGTAGTAGGAGCTACACGCACAGTTTGCGGAAGAGCTAGAGGAGCTTGTAACAACCCGCTAGAAATTCATTGGTGGAATTTCTATTGACTTTAGGAATCTCGTGAAAAGCCCATACGTTTTTACGAATCGACCAATCGCTTAGGTTTAAGTCTGTCATCATAATCAGTGTTATCACTCACTATGGAGCTAGATTTATGAGTTTAATTATTTGAGATAGTTAGAAGTGTCAGAATGTGTTATGGTCTGCGCCATTAGACTCAGTGGATTATTTAGGATTTTATGGCTCAATAGCCTATTTTCATAATTTCGGACGAAACGTCTGTTAGAAATTGTGAAATTTATTTTTAGGGGCACTTCAGGGTTGAATTTCAGTAAACGATTTTCACTATAGGTTAATATGAATATTTAGAATTTTTCAGTACTAAGTTTATTATGCATTTTTTTGGAGTGAATAGTAACCTCGATAAGTGCACCGAGTGCAGTATTTTCAAAATCACAGTGTGGAATGTCCATATTAGGTTAGAGAAGTTTTATTTGAACACTTGGCAACATCTTAGCCATACATAGTGAATAATATTAGAGACTTGGCACAAAGAGGAACCATTATATGGATTTTTGAAGGAAGTCAAGGTGTGAGATTATGCCACCTAAGCAAAGCTTTGTTTCATCTGATCAACCAAATTATGCCAGACAAAGAGGGTTTCAACCCTAGCAAAACCCTAAATGGTTGGAATCCAATTGAACCCCAAGAGCTTGGTTTAATCACTTGATTAAATCCTTTATGTCACTTGATTAAATCACTTGATTTCTAGCACTATGTTTAATCACTTGATTAAATCCTCCAAACCCTTTTTAATCCGATTTCTAGCATTATGTTTAATCACTTGATTAAATCACTTCCACATGCTATTAATTAATCAAATCCTTGTTATGACATCATTATCCAACTTTTTAAACCTTGGAAATTTGATTGGGCCAAGAAAAATTAGTTTTGGTATTGATAGCATCTCAAACCCTAACCAAACCCCCTTTAAACCCCAAATTGAAGCCCACTTGGTTGGGCCCACCAAGGCCCACGAAATTGGCCACATTGGCAAAACTTCTTGGAGAAGTTTCCTTCCCCACATGGCAAACCATCCACTGCCATTGGCTGCACCCAATAGTGCCTTGATGTGAAGGAGAAATCCACTCCATCAACCTCCATCTCTCACAGCTGCTGCAGGCAGTCCATTCCTCTCTCTATTCTCCACTTTATGTCACATAGCCACCTCCAATCAAGGGTCATTCAAGCCCATAACTTCCCCCTCCAGAAGACTAAAGTCGTGCAAGACACACTTCTCTCCATTTTATCACTTATTTCCCTCGTTCTTAGAGAGAAATCCAATAGAGGTCTCTCGGGCAGATTTCTGGGTCTTTTTACGTGGCCATTTTTGATACATTGTAAGTGTTATCTCATGAAGTCCATTGAATAACAGTTGTTCTTATTTGAGTCTAGTTTCTGTGGATATCTTATTAGTCTCATTACATGCTCCTTTGATTGGTCAAAAGTATTTTTAACCATGGAAAGGTCATTCTGGGCGTGAAACTGGAGAGTATGATATGTTTTGGAATTTTTGACCAAGCTAATGGACTTATCTTGATCCGAAAATTTTATTGAGTGTTGTTAACATGTGTTTATGAGTGTTCATTGAGGTTTTGTTGCATGAATAAAGCTTTTGATGGTATATGTTTTTAGATTTAGAAACTTGAAAACTGGAAGTGGAAAAACAGTTTTTGTTTTGTGAAAGTTTGAATATTTCGTGGTTAAATCTTATTCCAAAGGCTTTGATATTTTTATATGATCATCCTAAGCCTCTTATATACATGTTAGGATGTTATTTTGAAGATATTTAGTATTAGTTTTAAAGATATGATTTTCTATGCCTAATGTTTGATGTTTTTGAGTTAGATCTATGTTTTGTTTAATTTTAGGCATGTGATTTTAAGTTTGATGGTTGGATCTTCTTTAGGACACATTTGTAAACCATGAGATGTTTTAGTTTGAAGATCACATGTGTTTAAGCCATGGATCAAGAGATTGATCAAAGCTAGTAGAGAGAAAAGTTTCTGTCTTGGACAAAGTTTAAAACCAAAAACTCCAAGTGTTGTTTTGTGATTTTTGGTGGCTTTTGTTTGATGATTTAAAGCATGGTTGATCTTAGGATGATGTTATGAATATGTTAGAAGTAAGATTTGTTTTTTTTTTTTAATTCTTGGAGATGTTTTTATTAAGGTCAAAACTTGTGATTTAAGGGTTTACTTTTTGTTAAAAGTTTGGGTCTTTTTACAAAACGTTTGGTGTTGGTGATTAGCTTTTCTTAATTGATATTTTAAGTATATTTTTAAACTTAGGATAGGAAGATCCTTGTTACAAAATTTTGGTTTAATCATGGATTTTGAAGATTGAAGAAATTGCAACCAAAATCAAGAGAAATGGTCTATGAATGTTTCAGCCATTGTGAGTTTCCATAGTTGTGATTGGTTTTAAATTTTTCTGAGTTGTTATTTGAGTCTAGGACAAAATTTACATGAGGAATGTAAATTTTGATAATTTTTGGAGTTAGGATGTGAAATCTTTAAGTTAGGGGTAAAATAGTCATTTTCCCACATATAGAGGGTAAAATGATAATTTTACTCTATGTTGTCTCTTTTCACATTTCTAATTGTTAGTAATTAATTTCTAACTTTTAGAATACCCTCTTACAATTCCTCGTGTTTCGCACTTTACTCTCGTAGGACGCGACGATCGAGGTAAGTTAACTTTTAACTTACTATCAGTGTAATGTGTATGAGTGATAAGTAAGGGAACTAAATTGTATGTATGCATGTTATCATATGTGCCATGCCAAGTCATTACATATTTATCTGTTACACGAAATTTATTCTGTCATGAATTATTCATCTGTTACACAAGATATTGTGTCACGTATTGCTATGCATTGCAGGTATGTCATGTTAAGTTAAGAATGCCATCTGTTACATGTATTTCATGTCACGTAATATTCACTGTCACATGTTATGTCATGTTACAAAATATTGTCTGTTACATGTACGCGATGTTATATTCTCTGTTACATTTATGTCTTGAAGTATGTCATGTCTGTCGTCTTACGTTCATGTCACGTTATGCTACGTCAGGACTTCTGTCTTTTATGTCACGTTACGAAATGTCATGTATGCTAGTTAAGTAATTCATGTCAATCACGACCCTAAGCGCTAGGATGGGGTAATATCCTAGTGGAACTCCTTTGTTCAAGCTGGAGTGTCTAAATAGGTGTGAAATTCTCTGGGTTGATGAAGTACAGTCAACAGGTTGCGAATGGAGCCTAATTAGCTGGTCACCGGAGTGCGCCAGGCACTAACGCCGATGGAGCCACACTTTATGTTACGTGTGTCCACAACAAGTGTGGCACAAACAAATAAGTCATGGGGCCACAACAACTGTGGAGCATGAAGTATGGGGGGCCATAACAACTGTGGAGCATACACTACGTGAGATGAAGCAATTGTGACACGTAGAATACGTGGGGCCACAACAACTGTGAAGTACGTATTATTGCACTCACAGCTGGTATAGAAACCTGTGATGTGATGCGGTAATCGGCAGGGACACACGGCTCAAGGGAACCTGTGTAGCACCCATATAGTCACTTTAATGATTAAGTCTATTGAATTATTCCAAGTTCATGCATTTCACGTTCAAGTCATGTTTCACATTATGTTATGTTCAAGTTTACGTTCATGCAATCATGGTAATCCCATGAGACAAGAATATGTTTCAAGTTCATGTTATGTTATGTTCACGTTTACGTTATGTTCCGAGTTCACATTTATGTTATGTCATGACAGGTTCATGTCATGCTCAAGTTCATGTTCAAATTATGCATGTTCACGTTTATGTTATATTTCAAGTCTATGTTATATTTCAAGTTCACGTTCATGCTATGTTTCAAGTCCATGTTATGTTTCAAGTCACGTTCATGCTAAGCTTCAGTTTCGGCTTAAGTTATGCTAGTTATATTATGTTGTATGTCAAGTTATGCTATGATTAATTATGATTTGATTATGCACTCATGCTTTTACTGCCATGCATGCATCATTAACCTGTGTGAAAGTTTTCTGTTAACTTGCTGAGATTTGTAATCAAATCTCACTGTGGTAGTCCCAACTACCATTTCCCCTGAATCATAGATTTTGTTATAGGATCTGAAGGAGAACCGGGAATCGACCAACAGGAAACGGTCGACTAAGCGACGGTGTGACGTAGATGGTAGTACAGTAGTTACCTCAGATTACTACTTGTATTAGTGGAGTTCAATCTCCAGCACTCTTTTGATCACAACCATATGGATTATTATTGTGATCTTAGTTGTTTAGTATTTCGTTAAGTATGAAATATTGGAATATTTCAGTTTGGTGCATAGTATTGCTAAAGAAAAAAAAAGAGAAAAAAATTTATTATCCACTGCGAATATTGCATAATGCTAGATGCATGTTAGGAACATTGCATCTTATATGTCATGAACTGGGGCAAGTAATCTTGTGTTGCATGTCTCGACGCTTCAAATGTTCGTCCGATCCCAAGCAGAATTTGGGGGCATCACAGAGCTCTTGTGGGTGGTGGTCGCGTGACCCATTGCCGTCATGTAAGCTGCTCGTCTCGCATTCGTGCTAAATTAATGGCCTCCTTGAGGGATTGCGGTTTAAACATCCGTATCCCATAAAAAATCTCAGCCTTCAAGCCGCCCATGAACGTCCCCACCAACGCCTTTTGCGTCCATCCACGCACCTTGTTGCCAAGCTTCTCAAACTCGCATTGACAGTCTCTCAATGTTCCCAGTTGCCTGATCCTTGAGAGAGCTTCATCAAAGTCCTCGCATCCTGACGGTCCAGAGCGACCCATAATTCCTCTTTGAATTTTTCCCATGAAATCAGATGTCCTTTTTCCTGTAACGTTCTGCGAAGCCACTACCACCACTGGTTGGCCTCCCCTTCAAGGTAGTAAGCACCCATGGGAACTTTTGGTTTTCTGTTATGCCATGGTATTCAAAGAATTGTTCCACCCGATTGAACCACTCCGTTGGATCGTCTCCAGAGAAGCGTGGAAATTCTAGCTTGGCTGATTTGGATGAGACGATCAGCTACCCTCCATCTTGGTTTTCTCGGTGGTGATTGTCATGATTTGAGGACTCCGGATTAAAGAGCAACACATTCGAAAGTAGATTGAGAGCTTCCTCCAAATGGTGGAGTTTGTCGTTCATACCAAACTCTATCTGCTGTCGTCCCTCCTGAACTACACCAAGCCCAGACTCCAAGTGCTCAATACGCTCCTTGTTGGTTTCCATAAGTGACCTAGCTCTAAGGCCAATGATAGGTCCCGTGTAAACGTAAATGAAAATATCCTCTTCGGGTTGTACCACAGTTTTACTGGAATAATTTTTCTATCCTTCGATCATAATCCACAGCTGCTTAAATAGCAGACCATATTCATAAAACTAAAAAACAGAGTATGTCGAAAACAGAGGAACAACCTAAGGCCACTACCAGTAACCGACGCCTAACAAATGAAATAATAGAAATAGACTCCACGTACTAACTGAAATAAAATGCAACATAAAGTTAACATCAAGCATAAATTTTCCAATTGCTAAGACCCAGTCCATGCAAGCCACTCCCACGCACTACGTCTTTACGTTCCATTTGCGTCTCCCGTCTAACTTCCTCCCAAATATTTGGGATTTGGTTTGAAGCCTCAAGCTGAACGTCGTGGCTAAGTTTAAAAATTTGACTTGTATATATTTATATATACACAATTTGTAATATATAAATATATATAAACATATATATTTATGTTTATATATATTTAAAGTGCAATGATTTAGTATTAAAGTAGGAAAATATAACATTAAAGAATATTGAGAATTGAAATTAAAAAACCATAGAAATATTAAATAATATTTTTCTTTACATATATTAAAAGCAAGATACAAAATATGATAGAATTTCGTAAACAACGCTCAGATGATAGCATTGATCGTGAAATTCGAACTTCGTACCTACTCAATCAAGGTATCAACCTTATCATTGAGAATACCTACACGATGGGCGATCTCGGTGACAGAAGCCTATATAGTCGCGAGCGAGCGATCGATCGATCGATCTTACGATCAATATGCATAGTCAGCTGTGAGATCACCGGATCAACCCAAGCAAGCTGCGCATCTCCCGCAGATGTACTCGGCGGCTGCTGACTACTACTCCCCACATGACATGGCTCAAGTTGCGTCGGAGGAACTGGATCCTCTACAAGGGTGGCTGACGTCCCCTCGCCTGTCCAATGCTACGTCGATGCGTGGTCATGTCGAGGGGGTTCATCTGATCTTTGACCAGCTCCTCTGGCTGGGTTAGCACTCTCCATGCAAGTAATAGCCGGCTAATCAGGACACTGTATGGGAGATTATCCGTGGAAACGATGCTCGCCTCGTGACGGATTCTCTCAAAGATGTGCAATGGAAAATCTATAGGATCTCCACGTGCCACTTGTATAAAAAAATTGTGCCCAAAGCTGACTAAATGTGGTTTTATGTGCCACAAGATCCACGTTTGTTGCAACAATAAGGTGCAACATGGGGAAGAAAGGTAGCAGATGGTTCTGGTTGAAGGCGTTCTTCCTCTCGATCTGCATGACGTTCCACTCAGGGACGATATAGAAATCCTCATCTCGGTCATCATCCCGAGCCTCGAGGCCAGTATCCTTGGCCTCTGACTAGTCTGCATCTCTGGCTGATGCTAGCTCAAATGGGCGGCCAGTAAATGATGCAGAAGTGCCTACATCCTCATCGGATGTAACGTGTGAAAATGTCTCAACTCTTCGACGAATCCCGAGGTGCTCGGCGATGAAATTTGGTGAAATCTCATTGGAAACACCGCGTACAGTCAAGGTGTGAGAGGATGCATCCTAAGGCATGTCACACATCTCATATAGAACTCCTGAACCAATGAGGGGTATATCTTCCCCCTCAATGTGCAGATATTTCCTCAATTTCTACTTACGAAAACATCTCTTAGATTCGTCTGCTCCCATATGAGTTCGTCGAACTCATTGATCAGGACCTCTCGCTTTACCATAATAGTATGAGCCCCGATACGAGCAGTGTCCTGAGTGGATCCTTCCCTCCCTTGTCTCCTAGTATGCAGAGGATGAGCCATATCTTGAAAATAGAAAAGGAAAAAAATTTATTTACATTGATGCATTTTTTTTGTTAATTTTAAACTGCTCTGCATTAACGTTCGAACATAGTAAAAGAAACGTTCGAATGTTTAGATAAAACGTAGAAATGAAGTATACAATTCACTGTAGAAATGAAGTATACAATTCAAGAAACGTTTCTAATGTGACTATTTGGCCAATGACAAGCCGTGGTGGCCGGAAAATAGAATTGAAAATCCAGCCACCACTTGGCCTGTTTTAAACAAAACCAAACCCAAATCTCAAATAAAATACATGTTAAAGGTTAAAAGATGACTGCCTACTTTTTAGTGACGGTTGTGGCGTAGTTTGACGGCGACGGCAATGGAGGAGTGGCAGCGTGTAAACGGGAACGAAGTTAGATAACGGTAAAAATGACGTTTCACCGTTCTATTTTGGGCTAATATGCACAAAACTTTCAAACGTGATTCTTAGTACGTTCGAACGTTTGTCGATTTATATTCCAAAATATTGACTACAATATATTATATTATTAATATATGTTATATATTATAATGTATACTATAACATATAGCATACTATATATAATATTATATTATAATCTAATAAAGTATATTATAGTATATATATATTGTGTATTATATATAATGTATTATATAGTATATTATATATAATATATTAAATTATATATATTGGATCCATTATAAACTAACGAAAACAACATTAGAACCACAAGCTCTTATTACTAGCCCAAAAAGATATACTTAATTATTACAATCTAGTACCCAAAATTCTAGATTGTACAAATTTCTAAATAAATTAATTGGAATCAAATTACTCTCTCTAATGAATGACAATTAAATTAATTGGTTTTTTTGAATTTGTGAGTGCTCGTTATATTTCTAAAGTTTAGAATATGTTTATACATGTTGTTGTGATTTTATGCTTACTCTTGAAATAATTGTGATTATTGTTTGTGAATTTTATAAATAGTTTGTGAGTTTATGGTGTTCATTGATGAATTAATATGTATAGAAATATTATTGTGGGAATATTGTTGTTGTTGTGATATTGTGATATGGATTTGAAATATTGTGATTATTGTTTGTGAATTTTTATTGAATATGTTTAACAAGAAAATTATAAGTTTAGGATCTTAATTTAAGTAAAGATTAAAAATATTTAGTATACATTTAATATGAGAATTAATATTTAACATTTAATAAGTATATATAATATATTCATACTAATTTAATTAAAATATGATTGTTATTCAAATTATAAGTATAGTATAAAACAAAATCTTAAAAAAAAAGAATAAAAAGTATATAACTTAACTATATACAAAGTATAATACTTTTTTCATATAGAGGGAGATCAAAGACGAGGCTGGCCATTGGATCAGTTAATAGCAAGACAGTTTTAGTGGGAGGATCAATCCCTTTTGTTTTCAAAGTAATGTTCAAACCTCCTCCATGATTGTGTTACAAGTAATAAATATATAGAGGACTGACTAGCTAGCTAGCTTGGTGATCATATTATAGTTACGTACCTTCATTTGTTGTATTTGTGGCTATGAAGTGGGCCGTACGTATCTTCAGACATCGATATAGGTGTCCATTAAGTGAGTCCCAACTGTACTGGCATCTGCTGATAGTCGTGGTTACATTAAGTGTCCATGTTGAGGGTGTAAATATTTGTGTGCGATAGGGTTGAATGAAGTTGAAAGTCACATATTTATGAACGGTATGGATCTGGGTTAGATGAAGTTGAAACTCATAGAAATTATGACCCTCAGATGATGTGATTCCAGAAAATTATTACTACATAGTATATATATAGTGCATTATATATATAATGTATTATATACTATATTATATATAGACTATATATAATACTCTTATATATATATATATATATAATACAGTATATATATTCACAAGTAGTTGGAGATAATGTCCAAATATATACGTACACTGAATAAGGAAGAATTTAAAATTAACAAATATTATCTCAAACAAGATTATATGAAAGAAAAAAATTGTAATACCCCATTCCCGGAGGTCCGGAGAGTTAGTTTTTGTAACCTAAATCCATCTTGTATAACATATTTATATTTATATACTCCAATATTCCCAAAAAGTATAAATCCATTTATTCAAACCAAAAACAAATGTTCCTCTACCTGGACACCAAATAAATACCTAAATGAGATAATTTTAAAACTCCATAAACATTTAGAATATACATGACTCCAGATATCAAATAACATAAAATCGTAAACGTATTAAATAAGACTATTCGATAAACTCATACACTCTGACACTTATTCCTCTATGATCATCAAACCTTACTCTTGACGTCCAATGGAGGCATCAAAATTATCTAAAAAATATTGTGGAGATAAGAGAGTGAGTTATCAACGACTCAATAAGCAGAGAACGTATATTAGTATGTAAACATGAGTATTTTCAGAATGCAGAAACAAAAACATGTTACAAAAATATCAAAGTGAAACTTTCAGAAAAACATTCTTATTCTAAAATCCTTTGGTATATCAAAATCTGAGACCTCATCTTCATCAATCAGAGCATCACATCGGGACAAATACCATGTTTAACCCTCGTGGTAGGGTTATAAACCACCATTCTAACCCGGGGAATGGTCTTATCCACTATTATCACTCGTGGTTGGGCCGTATACCATGTTTAACCCCCATGGTAGGATTATAAACCACCATTATAACCCGTGGAAGGGTCGTATCCACTATTATAACCCGTGGTTGAGCCGTATACCACTATTATTATCCGTGACTAGGCCGTATCCACTATTATCGCCCATGGTTGGGCCTTATCAGAATAGAACAGAACCATTAGAATCAAACTTTAATTAGAATCTGATGCCAATGTTTTCAGATCCCATATCATATCAAAAATCAAATATTGAACAGTTTCAGATAATTTCACATGTTCGAAACAAACGGAATCAAAACATCTCCATTTATTCACAACAAAAACTTTTTGATCTCATGCATCAGAACATCTTTATTTCATCAAGACTTTAAGAAAAAAAACTCATATTCGCTTTTTTCCAGATCAGAAACAAAATGCACAAAATTAGCTCATGTCTACACTAGTCATGACAGAAAATACTTTCTCTTATACAGCTTTCATGCATATGCAGAACACATATCTAAGGTTGTTTCCTGATTTCTTTTCAAAACAAACATGCATAGTTTTAAAAGCAACCTCGTTTCATTTTATTTTATGCAAAGTCTAGCATAGGAATCCCGCTTATTTGGACTTCTTAATCTTTCGAAAATTTTCTCAACAATGCCGAACAAATATTAATCACCACCTATAAAATAATCACGTACCTCCCATAAATTTTAATTGAATACGTATTTCGATATTTAAGTCTAAGCTTCTAAAATAACCTATTTTAATTTCTCAAAAGCTAAAATTCTCATAACCTTAAAATATATCATCTCTTTCTAAAATCATCAATGTCCATCTAATAACTTCGACTAAAACATTAAAAAAAATCTAACATATTTATTATTGAAATCAAACTATAAATACTAGATCATATCTAAAGTGTAGAGTTAAAAATTTAAACCATTATCATTTTACTCTTAAAATTAAATCTGTACTTAAAAACATGTTAACATTACTTAAAACTTTTCTGTAAACATAAATAGAATTGAGTCTATTAGTATATATTAAAAGTTTAAAACATACTAACACATCTTACTGGAAGGGTAATAATGTAATTAAAACACTTGTTTTCATTTTAACCTAAAGGCATGCATCACATCCTACGCGCGTAAACCATTCTATTAACATTGTAAAAAAAAACATAGACTAATAATCGCACGGAGGCTCACCGAAAGAGAAGTGAAACGTGCGGAGGAGCAATGGGTTGGGCAACGGATGACAATGGTCATGGCGATGGGGCATTGAGAGAGAGAGAGAGAGAGAGAGAGAGAGAGAGAGGAGTGTGAGAAATGAAGAGAGAGATCAAGTGGGCCATGGCGTGAGGGAGAGATACGTTACCGAGAGGGACGGTGGTGGTTTGAGCCGGCGGCAGTGTAGCAAAGTGGTGCAGGGTGTAGCAAGACCGGGTTGTGGCCGTTTCCGTCGAGAACAGTGGCTGAACACGTGCTTGGAAAAGAGGGTCTAGTTATGGAAGTACTCTATTTCTTGGTGCAAAAACAGAGCAGATTCAACTTCTTTCGGTGGTTTATCTGCGGGTTGTGTGGCTTCCGATGGTGGCTTGCAGTGGTTGGTCTTCCGTCGTGCAAGTGGCCAGTCGTGTGGGTTGTCACGTGGAAGAGCTTGGCAGTGGGACTGCCCTTCGGTGGTGGTTGTGAGGTTTTTCGAGGGGCTTGGGCAGTGCTTGGCAGAAGCTCTTGGCTTTGGAGGGAAAAGACGAGGGTGCAGTGGCAATGGTTGCTAGTACGAAACCATGGAGCTACTGCGGCAACCCTAGCTCTAGGTTGAAGATCATTTATGTCTAACATGTACAAGTTCTATATTATAAAGGGAACGGTTTTAAGAGCAAGAAGATATCACTGATTCTTTATTTGCCCTTTTTGGTTCTTGTTAATAGGTGGTGGGCTCCTTCAAAATTTGACCCTGTGAAGTCACCCATGCTTTTCTTCAAGAAGGATCACCCTGTCATACCTCCAATACCACCTGATGTTGGCCTAGATATGGTTTTAAAGGACATGGTACAAGATTGAATATTGTTTTATTTAATTTTAAGTAATTGCGAAGAAGATATAGGCTTACACAAAATGGTTGGTCCAACCATGCTTCAACTTTATAATTTCTGCAGGCTTGCACATATATAACTAGTGCGTGCTTGCAATGAGTAGTTTTTGTTGCAACTAGTGGTGTGAAAGTCCAACCCATTGGTAACACTACAGGGGACAAATTTTGGACCTAAACTTTTATGTGTAGGCAAGACAGAGATGGTCCTGACTCCATTCTGCAATCAGATGCTATATTAATCTGCACATCTTGTGTAATTCTGTAATTAGATGCTCAAACAGTGCAAAGGCATTGGTTGACTGTTCCTCCGCTGCAGATCTACTCTTCCCCTGCCAGTCTATCCAGGTTATTGCTTTCCCTAACCGGTGATCTTATGAGAGAGACTAAGGACTTCACCTACAAATATCTCAAGACTTTCAACTACAGTGCATCCACTTGCACCGCTTTCAGTGGTGGCTTACCTTCAAAATATCTTTTAAGACGGTTCCCTCTTGGTAGGGCTTGGGTGGAAACCAAGAAATTGGTTTCAGAACCCGTTTTTTTTTCTTTTTTTCCCCACATTTGCACTGTGTTTGTTGTTTTGGGGTATTTTGTTGGGGAACCCCATCCCCTCTAACATATATCATCTTTTATTTTAACGAAGTTTGCTTGCCTAGGAAAAAAAATAGAAGATGCTCAAGCAGTGCATGTGCTTTCCTGATAGGTCTTGTTCATAAAGAAAAATTTGCAACCAGGTGCTATCAAGTTCTTTCGTCCACAATCACCTAGACATTTTGAGGGAGGTGACTGGAACCAAGGTACGTTTTGCTGTAATGGGAGGGTTGGATACAAAACTGGAGTTGAAACGGGAGAAGCATATATGAGGAACGTGTATTCCGATGCCGGACCCAAGCCCAGAACAGGTCCACTTCCAATGTGCAAGGTGCAATGGCTTGACATAGAGCGAACCTTTCCCTTGGGGAGGTACCTGTTTCATCCAACGCAAACTTCTTAGCATTAAAAAATCTGCACGAAACAAGAAATAAATAGGAAGGATGAGAGGTGAGGCTGGTATATTACCCAATGCTTGTTGGCCTAGACTTTACGCTCTATACAATTGTGTAATGATAGCATGCAACCTACACTAGCGAGAGTTTTAATTTAGAGATGAGCCATAAAGCATGGGCATACTGGTGTACACATATATACACATACACACATGCATAGACCATCTTTTCCATGAATTTCTAGTTGGTTAACAAAATCAGTGGACTTCCATAATTTTGATGATAAAGAAAACTGATATATTTTGTTTTCTACGTCTATGTATGTGTTATGCTGTAATGGGTGCTTGAGACAGTAGCATTAAGAATTGTTCTTTTTGACAATGGAGCATATAATGAATTACTGTGTGCAAAAGAGCATGTTATGAATTACTATGTGTGCACAAGATATGTGGGTTTAGTCTGAATAATAGAAACAAATTTTTTTCCTCAGAACTACAAAAAACTGAATCACCCATCCCTACAAAAGCATTTCAATCTCTCCATGCCAATGTTCGTAAATATTGCATAAGAGAAAGCTAGCATTGTTCTGGTTTTTCCAAAGAAACAAGACACATGAAAACCCACAAGAATGCATATAGACTTAGGACTCATTTAGATAGTGAGATGAGATGAGATGGTTTTAGATGAGTTGAATAAAATATTGTTAGAATATTACTTTTTACTATTATTATTGTTTTTGGATTAGAAAAAGTTGAATTGTTTATTATATTTTATATGAGAATTTGAGAAAGTTGTAATGATGAGATGAGATGAGATGAGGTGAGATGGTTTCTATATCCACCTGAAGCTCGATTGTGTGGTCGGGGAGAAACCCAAGGATGATGATTGTCCAGGAGGATTGAGAATATAATGGGAGAGAAAGACACTTGCAAACTCGATGGTGGTACGACCAAGAGAGACCGGTGAAATCCGACCACGGTGACAAAAAGGGAGAAGGCCAATGAGAATGAGAGGTTGAAATGGGAGGAAAAAGGTGGTGAAATATGCTTTCACATGTTGAAATGGAGGATCGATGATTCAACGGAAGAGGGCTAGAAAATTTTTTTGAAGCGGAATATAATTTGCTACATTTGAGTCTACTGTTAAAAATAATGGGAGGCCGCCTCCTATTGATTAGTATAAATATTGTGATACCCCATATGATATGGATAAGGGTAGGTGGTGTATGGGATCCTACATTGCTTGGGAAGGAGAAGTTCTTGCTCTTTATAAAGTTCCAATGAGGCTCCAATTGTATCATTGACTAGTCTTTTTGGAGTATAGGCCATGTGGTGTGGGCCTTCCATTAGGGAGTTACAAATGGTATCAAAGCCAATCCCAACCAGAAATGTGGGACTTGAGCCCTACCACCTATAATGGACAGGCTCGACGAGGACATCGGGAATTTAAGGGGGCTAGATTGTGATACTCCATATGATATGGATAAGAGTAGGTGGTGTATGGAATCCCACATTGCTTGGGAAGGAGAAATTCTTGCTCTTTATAAGGTTCCAATGAGGCTCCAATTGTATCATTGACTAGTCCTTTTGGAGTATAGGCCATTTGGTGTGGGCTTTCCATTGGGGAGTTACAAATAACACCTAATCACTGTGCAATGGAGGCTGCCATCTCATTTCATCTCATCTCATCATTACAATTTTCTCAAATTTTCACACAAAATATAATAAATAATTCAACTTTTTTAAATCTCAAAACAATAATAATATTAAAGAATAATATCCTAACAATATTTTATTAAACTCATCTAAAACTATCTCATCTTATCTCACCCCACTATCCAAACGAACTCTCAATATAAATAAAATTTTTTCACTTTTTTCAAACGACAGTTGCGCATCCTAAGTTTCCAAATATCATTTGTCATAAAAAATCAATTCTTTATTTTTTCAAATTCAAACCCTATAGGAGTATTTCTTTATCGCGCATCATTCAAAACCCTAAAGCAAGTCGGGCAGAACATATACGTTTTGGGTGTGACACACCAAAATTTTTTAAAACCCTTCTTTAATACATACTTTTTGTTTAGATGTCCTCAAGAATTTTAAAAAATCCAACTTAGCACTTAGTTCTCCAAGTTTCTTTTGAATTTTCAATAATTTTTTGATACTTGTAACTATTTTTTGATCATTAGTAAAATCTCACATTCTCTCATATATTGATTTATTTATTTTTTCACATATCATAATACGCAAGAAAATTCTTGGTCTTTTTTAATAAGCTATTCGGTATATTTAAAACCTAATTTTTCCTATTTGTTGACACTTTTCCATTCAAGTCTTCTACTAGCAGCTAGTTTATGTTAATTGGATTTTGTTTACATCTATGCTGCCATTGAGTTAACAATTAGGAGTGAAGACACCATATATCCCATGGCTATTCCTATCTATATCGTGGAGGCCTGACAACATTCAGTCTTAAATTCAACAATAAAGTTTATTCTTTGTTTTCTTAGCTTTTATCATTTATTTATGCTTTTATGATGGATTTGTAGAACAGTGTTGGCTTTTTTATTATTTAATCGATTTTGAGCGATTAGAATATTGATTTTTTACTTCAAATCTTTAAATAGATTTTTAATAATGCATGTGTACTAATTTAAAGGGAGACTACACAAACTTATATGCTTTTATATTTATATCGATTGGCCCCTTGACAAAAATTCCTGGTCCCTCCCCATCCTAAAGCAATGGAGAATATAAGTGAGATTATGAGAAGATCCATTAATAAGGTTGTCTTATAGGACACGGATGTGCAAATAATTATAAGAAACAGCTACGATCGAGCGCAAACATTAGAAAGATTAATTTAATTAACACCTATTATATAGACAATTAGGAATATTAAATGTTTGAAATACTTCCGATTTTTATTATTTAGCCTTCATTTTCAATATCAAATTTATTAAAATTATTAATGGAAGAATGCAAGTAAATTTATTAAGCTTTGCAATAATATTGTAAACAGAATAAAAAGATTATCAATTTTTTTATGCATGACTAGTTGGATAATAGATTTAGAAAAAAGAAAAAAAAAAGACTAGTTGGATAATAGGTACAAGAACACATCCCTTCAAACCCATGTGAAAATAGCAGGGATCATAGACAGTGTAGAGAGGACATCGAAGCCATAAAAATGTCCTTGAAAAGAGACTGATAGAGAAGAGGTAATTGTTTAGTAAACATGGCAGAAGAATTGTCAAGCTTGTGGCCAAACTTTAACCTAACAAAGTCTGAGAGAGAAGAGGTATCCTTTACTGAAGAAGAGACCAAACGTGTAGACATGAAAGCACACATATGCCTTCTGTTATTCATCTTAATGGAAAAGAACCTCAACAAAGAAGCTTTTAAAGCAACTATGACTAAGATTTGGAATCTTGAAGGGAGTATAGTTTTTCATGCAGTGGAACACCATAGATACCTAGTGGAATTTCCGAAATCTGTGGACATAGAATGTGTATTAAAGGGTAGGCATTGGTCCTTTGATAAGAACATAATCTGCCTACAACCATTCGAAACCATCAACTCTCCCAGCGAAGCTTCATTTAGGCATGAACCATTTTGAATTCAATTATATGGTTTGCCTCTTACAGCTATGACAACAGAAGGGGGGAAATAATTGAATCTTCAATAGGTGAGAATTTAGCTATGGATGTGGATGAGGAAGGGGTAGGGTGGGGAAAATACCTTTGAATCAGGGTGAACATGGACATAACTCAACCTCTTTCAAGAGGGAAACTAATTTGGGTTAATGGTAAACAAAGCTGGATTGATTTCAAATATGAGAGGCTCCCTTTATTCTATTTTTAGTGTGCTGCAAATCATCATGTTCATAAGGGTTATTTAGTGGAAAAAAACAGATTGATAAACAAGGGAACTACTACATCTCAATATGGCCAGTGGCTGTGAGCTACATCTTTTAATTTAATGGGTACTGGTGACAAAAGAGAAGGGGGAAAGGGGAGCAGAATTACAAAAGATCAACAAGGTAATGTAGAGGGACAAAGTAGCAGGACTCCTATGTCTAAGCAGATGACTCATGTGCACACTAAGGATGTTCCTCTTCAATTCTCTCCTAAACAACAACCAGAGAACTTGTCCCAAGTTACTGAACCAACAAACAAGGGGAAACAAATTGTACAGATGGAGTTGATAGATAAAAAAGATACTGATGATATACAGAGGTAGCTCCCTCACGAGGAAGATTATCAAAAGGCAACCCGTACTTCAGATAATGAAAACAAAACCAGTAACAACTTTGTGGAAAAGGTGGTCATACCATCCAAGACATTGGGTTGGAAAAGAAGGGCTAGAGCTATTGAACTGTCAAGAGTTTAGGAGATGGATTGTGGAGAATCCAACCAAGCTGATTTCAGCATAAGGAAGAGAGATTATAACAAAGAGATGAATGGAGACCAGCAAAGAATTTCAAAGAAGGCTAAAGAAGGGCTCAATCTTGAAAAGAGCATAAATCAGGAAAATGAAGTGGAGGCTACTGTGCAGCCCCACATATAGCAATGAAATGCATGTCATGGAATTGTAGAGGGCTAGGGAACCCTCGACCACTTAATGAGTTTCAGTTTATGGTGATTCAAAAGTACCCACAAATTCTCTTTCCCATTGAAACTAAAAGCACAAGAGAGAGGATTGAGATCATAAGGAATAAATTACGATTTGATAAAAGTTTTGTTATAGATAATAGAGGTACCAGAGGGGGATTTGCAATGATGTGTAAATCTAATCTTGACATTGAGGTGAAAAATTACACATGCTCTCATATCTGTGTTGAAATTTTACCTTCTCAGCGGGGGAAAGACTTGACACTCACAGGATTTTATGGAGATCTAGTTACTACCAAGAGAGAAGAGAGTCGGTAACTTTTGGGAATGTTAGAACCCAAGCATAATGGACCATGGTTGTGCATGGGGGATTTCAATGAACTTCTTTATCAACATGAAAAGTATGGAGGAACAATAAGACCTTTATCTCAAATGGAAGCCTTTAGATAAGTTATGCAAGATACTGACTTGAATGACATGGGTTATACTGATACTAAATATACATGGTCAAATAATAGAGAAGGTTCTAACTTTACAAAAGAAAGGCTTGACATGGTTTTGGCTAACACTACCTGCATAAGGATGTTCCAACAATTTCAGTCTCAACATCAGCAACATGTTCCTCTGATCACAGTTCTCTGTTAACACAATTGAACACTCAGACACCACCTGTTAATAGAAGACAAAATGTTTAGATATGAGCTCAATTGGGGCCTTGACAATTCATGCAAGGATCGGATTAAAGAGGCATGGAAAGAAAATGATACAGTTGATAGATCCATAACTTCATCAACCCATAAGCTCAAAGGAGACAAAGAGTGTTTAATAGACTGGAACATAAATCAAGAGAGGAACAAAAATGAAGACATTGAAAACCTTATGTGCCACATTAAACAAATGAAAGAGATGAATACAGGTGGTACCCAGGAAGAAATAAAACAGCTCTAGCAACAAGTAAATCTTAGATTGAAGCAAGAGGAAGTCAAATGGAAACAAAGATCAAAACAAAAATGGCTGACAGAAGGAGATAGAAATACAAGATATTTTCACAGCTATTCTACTCAAAGGAGGAAAAACAATGCCATAAACAAGATAATTGATGAGGCAGGCATTTCACATGCTTCTCTAGAATGCATCAATAAGACATTTCAGGATTTCTTCTCTCTTCTATACACAACTTAATTAAAGACTTTGAGATGACAGAAGTTCAAGAAACATTGCATCACATGAATCCCATGACTTCACCAGGACCAGATGGCTTTTCAGCTAGTTTTTATCAACAGAATTGGGAATCAACAAGTAAAGATCTTTGTGAAACTATCACACTGGCACTAAACACAAACAGATGGGACAAAGTCATTAATGAGACTTTCATAGTCTTAATTCCAAAAACAAAAAATCCCAAAAATGTTACACAATTTCCCATCAGCTTGTATAATGTTTTATATAAAGTCATGGCAAAAGTCCTAGCCAACAGATTGAAGAAGATATTGCCTTACATAATTTTTCCAACACAAAGTGGTTTTGTTCAAGGGAAGCTAATAGCAAACAATGTAATAGTAGCTTTTGAAGCATTGCACACTGTGCAATGTAAAATGAAAGGAAAATAAGGCTATATGGCCCTTAAGATCGATATGAGCAAGGCCTATGATACGCTAGATTGGACTTTTATTGAAGGGTGATGAAGAAAATGGGGTTTCATAGGAGATGGACATATCTTATTATGAAATGTGTAACTTCAGTTTCATATTCCATTCTAATCAATGGAATATCACAACCTAGCATCATTCCATCTCGAGGCATTAGATAAGGTGACCCTTTGTCACCATACTTATTCATTCTATGCTCAGAAGCTCTAAGTTAGATGCTTAACAAAGCAGCAAGTGAAGGCCAAATAACAGGTCTTCCATTAGCAAGGGATCAACTTCACTTAAATCATCTATTTTTTGTAGATGATAGTATATTTTTTTGCAAGGCATCATCACTGGAATGGACCAAGCTACTTCATCTCTTAAGCCTCTATGAATTAGCATCTAGCCAGAGATTGAATAAGGAAAAATCTTCCATATTTTTCAACAAGCTCAACCAAAGACAACATCAGTTGTGTAGCAGGAGTCAGGAATACAAATTCATGTGAAAAATATCTTGGTCTACCTAATCTGATAGGTAAATCAAGGAATCAAGATTTTAGAGAAATCTTAGACAAAGGTAGAGCTAAATTGAGTAATTGGCAGCTAAAATTGTTATCACAGGCAGGAAGGGAAGTTTTGATCAAATCAGTGCTACAAGCCATACCTACTTATGCAATGGGAGTCTTTAAATTTCCTAAAGGTTTTGCTGCAACAACTTAACAGACTACTAGTAGGTTATTGGTGGGGCCAAACCAATCAAGAGGGAAAGATAAGTTGGTTAAGTTGGTCTCAAATGGGAACATCAAAATGCAGCGGGGGATTAGGATTTCGTAACTATGAATGCTTAACCTTGCATTGCTTGCAAAACAAGGTTGGAGGATTCTCCAATATCCTAATTCCCTAGTTTCTAAGGTTTTGCAAATAAAATACTTTCCTAACTCAGAATTCTTGAAGGAAAAACTGGGCATTGATGAATGGAGGAGCATTTTATCTGCTAGAGACTTATTGCAATGGAGTTTAATTTGGAGAATTGGTAATGGTAGCTCAGTTAGAATCTGGTCAGACCCATGGTTTCTTCAACCTAATTTGTTCAAGCCTCAAAGTGGCATAAATCTGTTGGAAAGAGATGCAAAAGTGGAAACACTTATACAAGAAGATATCAGAGAATGGAATGCCCTTTAATCACAGCTGCTTTTAACACTCAAGAAACTAATCTAATCACCCATATTAGCCTTTGTAGACAACAAGACCAATTAATGTGGAGAGGCACAACACATGGTGATTTTACACTAAGGAGTGCATATCATCTTCAGGTAGAGCTGACCGCTAGAAAGCAAGCTGAAACATTATACAAACTATTCCCAAGTGACGACTGGTCCAAACTGTGGAGGCTTCCTATTCCACCAGCTTCAAAAAACTTTTTGTGGAGGGCTTGCAAAAATATTTTGCCAACTAGAGTTAACTTATATAAAAGGAAAATTATGGAAGATTCAACATGTTCAATGTGCATTCAACAACCAGAGACAGTAGGACACATTTTGTGGGATTGTGTATCTGCTTCTGATGTATGGAGTGCCTCATCCAAAAAGATTCAGAAGAGTCAGACAACACAAACCAATTTCAATCAGATCATGCAAGATATGTAGAACAAGCTCGACAAGGAGGAAATGATGGAATTTCTATTGACTTTTTGGAACTTATGGTGGAGAATGAATAACTGATTTTTAGGAACATCTTCATTGAACCAAAACAAGTGATACACAGAGTGAATCAAATGAGGACTAACTTAGAAGCTGCAAATTTTAGAGATCACAACCATGGCATAAATCAAATGAGGACTAACTTAGAAGCTGCAAATTTTAGAGATCACAACCATAGCATACCAGACAATACTAGCAAAATTATATGGGAATGTCCTCCACATGGTTATTGTAAGATAAATTGGGATGTTGCAGTGGACTCGAGCTCGTGTAAAATAGGTATAGGAGCTACTGTTAGGGATGAGCAAGGGAATTTTTTGGCCACAATGAGGAAGAAGATGACTTCTATCCCAGAACCCCTAATAGCAGAAGCAATGGTAGCTCTTAAAGCAATTATTGTTGGTATTGAACTTGGCATGACAAATGTTGTAATGGAAGAAGATTCACAACTAGTGGTTCAGGCAATACAAAAGAAGCATCAACATAACAACTAATTTGGAGTGCTTATTGCAGACATCAAAGTTTTAATCAATAGATTCAGTTCTTGTTATTTTAAGCATGTAAAGAGAGAAGCCAACTTAGTTGCACATATGTTTTTGGAAAAAATGCTTTAACAGTGATAGAGTATGTAATCGAATTGGAGGAGACTCCAATCTGTAATCAGCCTATGTTTTAGCACAATTTATCAATGCATGATATATATAAATATATATATATATATATATCAACAACATTAATATTAATATATGTGATTCGTATCTTGTTTTTTATTTCTAAACAAGTGGGAGATTTCTATCTTCTAATCAGTATCGTTCATGGCTAAAGGTTGCTGTCAACGTGCGAAAGGATTGATCGATATTGCTCCTGTCAACAAATTTGTTGGCTGTCTAATTAATTGTTTTACAAAAGGAAATAAATTGATACTTCAAAGTCTAATTATTAACATACTAAATTAATTATTGATGTGATACACTCCACAAATATGGAAAGATGTCATGTCAATCGGTACTCGGTACGAAGAATTCTATATACCAACGTTATCATTTTACTATGTAAGATGTAATATATTTATCACAATTAGGTGATTTTTTATTAAATTATTTTTTATCATTTAATGATGATAAATATATCACATATTATATAATAAAATAAAAATGATATGAGAATATAGTGTATAGCAGAGTTTAATAACAATATATTTAATAAACTCTAATTAACATGTCACTATTACTTGGGCTTATCTGCCCAAACTTCCGCTACTCAAGTCTCATTTGAGAATTTACTAAAAATCGCAACCTTTATTAAATAGGGTTATCAAATCCGGCCGTTACAAATACAATTAAGTTCCACACAGAAAAGCCCAACGTAGCGAGAAGTACCGATTGTCCCGTGATTAACGTAAACGACGATGAAATGAATACAAGGAGCCATTTTATTTTCTATTGCATATGTTTAGGCCGTTTGGATAGTAACATAAAATAAAATGGGATAATTTTAAATAAAAATTAAAAATTAAATAAAATATTATTAAAATATTATTTTTTAATATTATTATTATTTTAAAATTTAAAAAAATGTATAAAAATTTAAATAAATTATAATGATGAGATAAGATTAAATGAAATCATTTTTATATCTAAACAGAGCCTTAATATGTTTATAGGTGCGCGTGGACAGGAGGGTCTCCTACTGTTAAATAAATATGTTAAATAAATTAAACTGGTAAGTATTATAAAGATTAGGTGGGTGTTTATATCTTAAACATTAAACTTGAAAATGACGCGTCAGATTTTAGGAACTGATCCACAACACATTACTTTAAAAACTCCAATTTTATAGGGTTTTTTTGTCCGATATTATTTTTTAACTGTCGTAACCAAGAAATTCTATCAATCTTGGACCAAACTAATCTTAGACAAATTTTGAACTACTTTTTAAGTTCGTTTGTCTTGTGAAATGGATATTTTTATATTCAGGATTCTTCTATATATAGGAAAAAGGGTTTTATTTTATCATGACAAAATATGAGTTTCCAATCGGAATTGGAATAAAATTTATAAAATATTAATCTCTTAAACAATTATTTTTATTTTAAACTTTAAAAATAACATGACCGAACGATGAAAGAAAGTGGCAGCTAGCCGCCTATAAATGCCCATCGTCGGAGAGATAAACGTTTAGCTTTTGAGGTGGATAGTCATAAGCCATGACTGATAGAACTGTGTTGATTACCATAGCTGGTGGTTCTATCATGGGGTCCGCGGTGCATACGAATATGTCTATACCCGGCAAAGCCCCTTCTTTTGATAATTTAATATTTTGTGTCAAAAGTAAATTTTGTAAAGACACAATAATAATTTTTACGCTGTTATTATATGTTGAAAGTAGTCATTCAGATAACAAAAGATATAAAGTTGACAGTCAGCTCATATCATACTCAAATAATATTTATTATTCGGACTTATTTTCAATATTTTTCTTTAATTATATTTGAAAAAAAAGGTGTCCTAAATGAAGTCAACTTCACATCTAATGATGTCCCCCTAATAAATTTGCGGGACCCTAAGTTTGAACAAAGATGCTCCTAAAAACTCTCTTATCTTGACAACGTGACATGTTTCCCTCGAGCCCGTGACAATTGGCTGGGTTTGGTACAGAGTCAATTCTGTACGGAGACTTGATTCATATCATATCAATTAACAATTTAACATATAATATATTATAAAAATTGATATATAATTAAAAACATTATAAATATATATTAATTTGATTTGATTTGATTTAAATCGATTTTTATAATATAAAAATCGATACGAAATCAATTTAGAAATGGTTTCAATTCTTAGAAACCGGTATTGCACTTGATCGCTAAAAAATGGGTTTGGTCCAAGTTCAACTAGTTTTTTTTATTTTTTTTTAACAATCCTAACCATGAGCCATAACTTATAAACTCTTCCTAATTTCTCTTTTTCAAACTAATCTATAACTTTCAAAATGTGCTACATCTCCATCTTACGTGCTACATCTTTCTACTATTTAAATGTGCAACGGGCCGTTATTAATTGAAAAAAATGAACTGCAGTTAATCTTTAGGAGCAAACATTGTTTTGACAGGGGACAAGCTTAATTTTTTAAAATAGTTATATTAATATATTTTTAATAAACAAAACATAATGAAAACAATTATATATATATAAAAAATAGTAATGCTAGATACAATCTTATACTGAGTGAGCTCATGCACATTATTTAAAAAAAGTTAAGGTCAACCATTAAAATAAAATATTTTTTTATGTGGATCTCAAATTTATCTAATTTTTTCGAAAGACAGTTACACACTCTAAAATTGTAAATATCATTTTTTATAAAAAATCAAAATTTTCTTTTTTTCAAATTCAAACCCTTAGGAGAATATTTCCTTATCGTGCACCATTCAACACCCTAAGGCAGGGTGGAACTATGTTTAGGGCATGACGCACTAAAAGTTTTGCAAACCCTTCTTTAATACATATTTTTTGTTAATATGTCCTCAATATAAAGACAATTTGACACCCCAAGAATTTTAAAAAAATCTAACTTAGCACTTAGTTCTCCATATTTCTTTTAATTCTTCAATAATATTTTTATACTTGCACCTATTTTTTGGTCATTAGTAAGATCCATTAAGGTTGTCTAGCTTATAGGACACGGATGTGCAAATAATTATAAAAAACAGCTACGAGAGCAAACATTGGAAAGATTAATTTAATTAACACCTATTAATAGAAAACTAGGAACATTAAATGTTTGAAATACTTCCTAATATTTTTATTATTTGGCGTTCATTTTCAATATCAAATTTATTAAAATTATTAATCGAAGAATGCAAGTAAATTTATTAAACTTTGCAATAATATTCATGTAAACAGAATAAAAAGATTATCAATTTTTTTATGCACGACTAGTTGGATAATAGATTTAGTAAAAAGAAAGAAAAAGAAAAGACTAGTTGGATAATAGGTACAAGAACACGTCCCTTTAAACCCATGTGAAAATAGCAGGGACCATAGACAGTAGACAGGAAATCAAATCCAAGATATATAAATATATATATATATATATTTATATACATATTTATCATCTCTACACATTATTTATTTTAATTTTTTTTCTAATTTTTCTATAAAAAATATGTGGTGTATAGATGAAAAGTAAAACAACCCAATTAATTTAATAAGAATAAAAAAATAAAAAAAATAAAAAATAATGTTAAAATATATAAAATATATAATATAAGATAATAAGTAGCGTCCCTCTAAAATAATATTGTCCATGTCATATATACATCATGTTATCTCTTTGTAAAGTATCCTAAAAATGAAGTCAACTTCTCACCTAATGAAGTTCCCCCTAATAAATTTGTGGGCCCCTAAATTTGAATAAGATGCTCCTAAATCCTCCCCTACCTTGACAATGTGACATGTTTCCCTCAGCCCATGTGAAAATAGAGACAATTATAGATAAAAAATAATATTTACAATCCTAAAATATGTAAATGTTTAATATTTAATTAGAAAATAATAAATATGATATCTAAATTATAAAAAATAAAATTTTAATAATAAATCTACTCTTTGTTTTTTTTTTTTTTTTTAATTTTTATAACAGACTTCATTTCATTCAATGAATCGAAATTACAGTTATGACTTATTAATACAGGAAAAACTAGAAATACAAGTCAAATTACGTATCTGCTCTGGAGCACCCCCGCACACAAATTCCTTTATAACGGACATTGTTTTAACTTTTATAAAACTTTCGCCTAATAGAGAAAGCATTATGTAAAAACAAAATCAAACGACCCCTCCTCAAAAGAAGAGAAACACTGGCCCCCTCCGTTTTCTCAAGGAGGACGAGTACGGAACTCTACTGAACATCAAGTCCAATAACTTATTTTTTTTTATTAATAACTAAAAACAAAAACAACAAATAGCTACATAAAAAAAACAAAACACAATAAAAAAACTACAAGTGAGACTTAGGGTTTCATCTCATTCAAACCCACCACCTCTCCCTTCCACTTTCTTTTATTATTCTTTTTTCTTTTTCACTTTTTTTTTTCTTTCTTCTTCTTCTTCTTCTTCCTACGGTTTTTGCATTGCCACCTCCCCCCTCTATTGTTCTCACCCTAACTCGTCCCCTTCGTTGCTACCGCCGCCCACCACAAGCATCGGCTTGAGCCTAGACGGCATGCCCACCGCAAGCAGCGACATCACGAGTCCAAGCGGCAGGAGTACCCAGCTCTCATAAGGACACCAACCTCCACGGCGCAAGCGGCTCATACGCACGAGCACCAGCCGCGCGACCACAGCCGTAGCATCCCCCACCCCTCTCGACTAGCACCTACCCCAGTAAAGACCGTCTTGGCGGCTCAACCTCACTCTAGTCAAAGGGGAAAAAAGAAACAAGAAAAAAGTGTTTTTCGGAAGTGAAGAAGATGAATAAATAAATCTGAAATGAAGAAGACGAACAAAAGTTAGATCTGAAAAACACTGGAGAGTGCTCACCTATATCATATCTAAAAAAAAAAAAAACACAAATAAAAACAAATAGACTAAAAATATGGACATAGGAAATTGAGGGGGAAGGAGCCAAAGCTCTCACCCTCTCAAAACAAGATTTGGATTGGATATTGAAATCAAAGACACAAAAGAACATTTTCTTATTATCCATTCATGTTAATTTCTTGTCCATTATCGTGGAAATAATGTCTTTGGGCATGTGAATAGTGAAATTTGTTTTAGGTTAGTTAATTACGTGTTTGTCCCTGCTAGCCGTGCATTGCTTTTTGGTCGTGCACAATTTGTTTGCAGTTTGCTACCATTTTCTCTCCCTTCTCTTTCACAATTTGTATTCTAAAAGTATGAATAGTAGTTTGAGTTTGATGAAAAATTACTTTCTTGTCCTTAAGGTTTGTGTTTGATAAGAAAATTATCTTTTTGTCCTTGAGGTTCCTTGAAGTTTATGTTTGATGTGCTACCTTTTTGTCCATAAGATTCTAAGAAAATATAAATATTATATTTTTCTTATTATCTATTGCCTTAAATAAATTATTTTGTCTCTTATATAAAACTACATTTTTACCTTGAGATTTCTTTTGGTCATCCCCTTGTACCATGAGATGCTTGGATTAGATTCATGTGCAATTGTTTTTAGGAATAACACAATATGGCATGAGTTATTTAAAATAGATGATCTAATAATTTTCACGTCCATTAACATCCGCAAAAACTTGGTCCAATCATAAGGGTTTGCTCCAAAAAAATCATAAGGGCTAGCATACTTAAGGATGCCAAATAATGTTCTATTTTTGTTCCTTTCTATTTTACATTGTCATTAGTTTAGTTCAAAGCATTCAACTTTTAAGATCATCTTCATATATACAAACAATGTAGACCTAGGTATGAGCCTTTGCAGTAAAAGAAAACTATACGGGGAGTTAGGAAGATCAATTTTATGAACAAAATAAATTTCATCTCCAAAGCACAAGTTAACTATCTTTTGGATAGTCGAATCATATGTGGAACATATACGTGCCCGCAACTAAGTAGCTAACAAACACTAAACTTTACAATGATTGTATATATGTCTCTTGACTTAACTAGTTAAGAAATCATGTTTTGATTCACACACACACAATATATATATATATATATATATATATATATATATACTAGGTTTGCTACATTTGCTACTACCTATTTAATAATTATTTTTTATAATTAATAAAACTCTAAAATATTTTCACATTGTTTAGTTCAATATCATATTAAGAGTTATTATTTTTCCTTGATGATTCTCAGTCTTAATGATTAGTTCTAATTGACATGCATTTTGAAGATTATATTTTCCCATATAAAAAATGCAGCATCACTTTCTCTTGAACGTACGTTCCTTGCATAGTCCAACCAACACATTGCATACAAATTTAGCCATTGCCTAAGATCACCAAACAAGGGCAACCTGACCAACACATTGCTAAAAAATTTTTGAGTATCACAAGGAAATAACCACTGCTTAGGATTACCGAGCAAGACCAATTTGACCAATACATTGCTCGATAATTCCAAACATATCAAGAAAATGATCATTTATAGGGATTAATGAACAAGTCTAGGCTAACAGACACACTGGTCGGTAACACCGAGTAGTGCAAGAATTTAATCACTGCTCAAGATTACCAAGCAAATCCAGTTCAACAAACACACTACTTGAAAATTTCAAGCATCACAAGGAAATAATCCTTATTCGAGATCACCAAGTAAGATCAATCCCAATCCGATTGAATTATTGCTTGGTTATGCCATCTTCTACAGAACATTGCCATGGCCCCTAGCTCGCTCCTCGTTTTGATTAGAGGTGTCATATATGCTAGTCTATTTCATTGTCGGATAACATTCAACATTTTCGCTAAAACAATAGATAATATAAGTGAGAAGATCCAGTTGATTTTTGTCTTATAGGACACGGCCGATTTGCAAATAATTATAAAAAACAGCTAGGAGCGCAACCTTTAGTTAGAAATTAAAATTAATTTAACTAACATCTATTAACAGACAATTAGGAATTTTAAAAGTTTGAAATTCATTTCTTAGTATCAAATTTATTAAAATTACTAATCGAAGAATGCAAGGAAATTTATTAAACTTTGCAATAATATTGTAAACAGAATTTTAAAAAATTATAAAATTTTTTATGCACGACTAGTTGGATAATAGATTCATAAAAATAAAAAAGGCTAGACGTTGGATAAAAATAGGTACAAGAACGTCCCTTTAAACCCATGTGAAAATAGCAGGTACAGTTGATCAGAGATGAAATCAAAGCCATATGGGCTGGTTTGGTTATACAAAATCAGACTATCTCATCTCATATCATCTCATATAATTATTACAATTTTTCTAAATTTCCACACAAAATATAATAAACAATTTAATTTTTTAAGTCACAAAATAAAAGTAATATTATAACAATATTTTATTCAATTTTTAATAAAATATCTCATTTTATCTCATCTTATCTGAGCTGCCTAATCAAACGATATTGTCCTTGTTATGTGTACATCATGTTATGTCTTTGTTAGGTATCCACCTAAAAATGATGTCAATTTCTCATCATCAAATAAATTTGCAGGACCCTAAAGTTAATTTGAATAAAGATGCTCCCCTACCTTGACATATTCCCCTCAAGTCACGTGAAAATGTGAGAAACAATTATGGACTGACTCGTACTAAAATTGGAGACATAAAAAATATTGTCATTAGGTTGTGTAAGAAAGGAGCACTCATAATGGGCATTACTTCACATTCTTTTAGGGGTTATGAAGTGGCTAAAGAGCCACTTCATGAGGCTTGATGGCTGGCCCTTAATGGCCAGCCAGGCGGTTACACTGGAGAGACTATGTCTCTCCCCCTCTTTTTGGATGATATACTTGAAAAAACTAGCTATCTCTCTCAAATGGTTATCTCTAGTCATTGCATCTAAGCTGTAGAACGTGTGAGTATTGCTCTGGTATTACCACGTAGCACACACTCCACCATCGATGTGAAGATCGTGGACGAAGAATGACTCTGGAGAATCTGTGGAACAACCGTGCTAGATCCGAGATATTTCCTATGAGATAATATCGCTTCCCGCTGTGCATTATGATCTAGTTTGTTTGACATTGGTATCAGAGCCAGAATTGGTTGTTCTCGATTTGTGTTTGATGTGCATGCTGTGATTTCATTCACTAAATTTTTTGCTGCCCGATGAGAAAATTTTTATTTTCTCTCGATAACTGTGAGAGGTGGTTTATGTTCGCCGCTTGATGGATGCCGATCATTGTTAACTCAACCAAAGAATCGTTGCGACTGTGGCCATATGAGGTAGCAACCTACACTGGAGGGTACTGTGCACCCCGGTGCTATGTGTAATACTCGAGTCCTACTACATAGGTCCTTACGTCATCTACTAATATTTTTAAGTCAATATTTTGAAATAAGGATTTTTATCAATTTATTATCTCATTATTTATTTTTATTTTTAAGAAGTGTGTGCTTTTATTTTGTGAAGGTCATTAAAAATAATTTAAAGATATATTTTAAGACTTTATAATATTTTTTCTTTAAAGTCTTCTACTTTTATTTAATTGAGAAGTGACCCAAACCTTTTCAACCCTTGGATGGGTAGGTGGGAGGAAATATCTCCCAAGGTTTAATCCTAACCGTTCAGCTCCTTGGCTTGTAAGACAAGCCATTAGACTTTCCCATTTCCTCTCTTCACCGTAAGCTTCCTCAAGAAGCTAAGAGGATTTTTCCCTTCTTCATTCTCTTACCCGTCGGTCCCAAGGCACACGGAGGAGAGAAAACTTCTCTAGTCTCCTTCATTCACACGAAGAACCCTTCGGTTTCCCCTTTCCCAACCGCGCGACCTCTTCTTCTCCTCAAGCTGATTCTCCCATTTCGTAAACCCAGGTTTCCACCGAAAGCCTTCAAGGAAACTTCATCGTGTAAGTGTGTTTTTGTGGCTGTAAATTCTGGTTTCGAAATCTTAAAATTATGATTTAATCTAGGGTTTGTTTTAAGAATTTTTCTGTCGTTCCAGCTTTGAGATTTTTGGGATTTCTCTTCCCTTTCGCATCTGCTGTGTTTCCGTGGCTTGAAAAGGGGATGAAATCAGGTGATGCTCTTTCCCTAAGACTTCTTGCGATTGAGTTTATTGAAGTTTCCTAGACTAGTTTCTTGTTGCTTCTCCTAGTGTTTTATCTAAGGGGTAGTGATCGAAACTCCTATTTTTCTGGGTAGACCAAGTATCTTGAAAAGGCTTTGCCGTGAGTCATGCTCTGTTCTTGTTGAACCCGAGCTGTGTGTGTGTGCGTGTACGTCTATACTCTATTTAGGGATTCAGCCATGTGAGTGTTCTATTTCATGAGGATAGTTGTGCTTGTGTCTATTCTGTTATGGCCCTAAACCGTGTGGGTGTGTGCTCTGTTTTGAGGTGGTTTTTGCCATGGATCATGTTCTGTTTTGTATGTGGATCAAGAAGTCGCGTGTGTGTGTGTCTTGTTTGTGTTCCAGCCGTGTGTCCCAAGGTTGAGGTTGTGTTTTCTCTTATGTTTTCTTGAGTCCAAGCTATGTTTTTAATCATGCTTTTATGTATTTAATTGATGAAGTTAAGACTTTAATTTTAAACATGCTTTGCTCAAGATTTATGGCCTAAGTGAGCCACCAAGACTTTTAAATTAAATTGGTAAGCTTACCTTAGAAGTTTTAAACATGCCAAGAGTTTGTATCTCTTTATTATTATTGTTTTCAGAATATATAAATATATGAAGCTTTCTTAAGTTTCTACGTCTCTTGTACTAGTTAATTGTATGATTGATAATTGATCAAGTGAGGGATGTTTAAGACCATGAAAACATTGAGATTTGCTAGCTGTCCATGCATTACAGAAACTAGAAAACAGGTTCTGTTTTGGAAGCCTAAGCCAATCACTTTACCATTGCTTAACCTTACTCCTCCTTGTTTAATCAAAGATAAACTTTAGCATGAAAAACCATTGGAGAATGAGTGACAAAACCAACCCTCTTATGAGCATTACCTCTTGTTGGATCTATCTTCCATATGATGATGCAAAACTGTCAAAATGCCCTCCTTTATTAAAATTCCTGATTTATAGCACATCTTCATGTTTAACTTATGATTTCCATCTATTATCATTATAGAAAACAATAGCCTTTAAGAAATGGACAGCAAGCAAGCCTCATACTCTCATAGGTACTTAAATATTGTAATGAGGATACTAAGAGTTGACTTAGTACCCTGTATGTAGCTAAATGGGTTAAGGAAGACGTCTTAATTCCACTTGGAATTTAAGTAAGCGCGTATGGGTATTGGATAGTAAAGTCTTAAGTGGAATGAATATTAATATGTTTATTTCATTTCATTGAATAGGAGTTTATTTTCAAGATTCAAGGAACCTACTTGTAAAGCCATGAGGTAAGTAGCTATGACCATGCTCATTACACACAAAGCTCTTTTACGAAAAAGTCTCTCTCTCTCTCTTCCAAATGTTTCTCTTATGAAAGAATAGATGCATGTATAGTATGTATAAGCCTTTCTTGGTAACCCCTGTTAAGTACCTTGTTAATTACCATTGTGTGTATGTAAGGTAATGCATCATGAGATTTTATGCATGCTCTCTCAAATAATTATGTCGTACCTATATGTATCATGACATGAAACATTCCTTTCAAAGAAACGCATATGCATTGGCACGAAACGAAGATGATGAAAACGTTACTTTTTCTAAAGAAAGGAAAGGAAAAGGAATGAAAGCATGGATGTATGAATGCACGTAATGGCCACATGTATGAAAACGGTACCAAATGAATGGGCAGATTGCAATGTCGGGTAAGTAGTACTGGAAGTGCACCTAGTGCTGCCCCTATGAAAAATGGGTTCCCAACCTGCGGCCGCGGGCGGGAATCCAGGTCCAAAAGACCGCTAACCCCAACACACGGGGCGTAATAGTGTGTACTGGCCCAAGAAAGTGAAACGTAAAGTAAAGTCATTTCTAAATAATGTTATGCATGAAAGCAAGAAATGTTTATGCATGAAAAGTATAGTTAAGCATGAAAATATAGTTATGCATGAAAGTTAAGCATGAAAGTACAGTTATGCATGAAAGTTAAGCATGAAAGGTACAGTTAAGCATGAAAAGTACAGTTATGCATGAAAAGTACAGTTATTCTTAAATTGCTATGCATGAAAGCATTGTCAAGAATTAGCAAATGTTTATGTATGCATGTTTAAAAAGAAAAGAATAGATGCCTAGTATGTTTATTGCATGGTGTATTACTTACTGAGTATTCGACTCATTTTTGTGTTAAATGTTTTAAATGTCCAGGTATGAATGATGAAAAGGCTGGGGAGCAAGGCATTACTGCAGAGGGAGAGGCAGACGTTTAGGACCTTCCCTAACTAGGATAGTTATGTTACGATTGATGGGTTATGTTATGTATAGATATTTTAAGTTGGGATGGACTCTGAGAGTCTCTTATAGATGAATGTTTGAATAGAACGTCCATTAAGTGTTCCCTTTTATTAAACGAAAAATTTGGAGTGCATGTGTGTCATTTCCATGCCGTTCACATGTTATAAGAAAGAAAAGAATAGCCATGTAAGTCAGGATTCCGTCCTTCCTAGGATGGGGTCGTGACACTATGAGTGCCGCAAAAGACACTAGAGTGCACCGTTTGGGTGCTGCCACACATGTTCTGTATGAACCAGCTCAGTGTTTGCTACCATCATAGGTGATGGGTGCACCTTTGTGTTGCATCCGCAAGACAACATCAAGCACCTCTTGAGGTGTTTGAGCACCACAATGCTGCTCAAGCCAGAGGGCAGGGACGTGCACTCGAGGTATTGCGGCACCATGTGCTGATGCTTCATACCAAGCGAAGTGGCACGATGGTGCACTGCGTACCAAAAGCGGCTGCACCGCAATGGGAAGCAGCAACAAGGCTGGTCCTGCTGTGCACAAAGCCACTCACTTGGGCGGCGAGCTTTGCTCCACGCAGATCCATGCACAAGGGGAGTGAGGTAGTCCAGCGCTGCACTCAGTGCAGCGAGGGGGCGGCGCTGCCATGGCACGGTGCCTGTAAGGAGTTGCAGCGTCACCATTAATGCCAGCCACGCAGCAACTGGCGGCGGTTACATGTGCTGCATTATTTTTTCTTCCATTACATTGAACAACAACTGTAACTGTTGGCTAGAGGAAGAAGATGAACCATTGTGGTTTATTTGTGTTAAAAGTATACGGGCTTGATGGCCTGGGCTTGGTTTAAATAATATTTAGGCTTTGATATATATCTGATTATGGGCTGGAAAAATGATTGACTTGGGCTTGTTTTAAAATTTGTTTGGGCTTATACTGATTTAAGTAGATTGTTTTGTAAACATTTTTTTTCTAAATAAAAAAAATTCCTACCCATATCACATCCTTTTAAATGGTGCTAGCGAATTGGGCCATGAGCCCAGTAGGCAGAGACCTAAGCAGTAGTTGGGCACCCAATAGGGTACGGCCTCCTGGCTGTCTAGTGGCATAATTTTTTTTAAAAAAAAAAAGGCTTTGCAGTGTTTTGAACCCAAGAGCTCACACAGAAGAGCTATATCATATATGCTCAACCATTGAGTTAGAGCTTATTGTTAATGTATTTGCTAATTTATTTAAATTAGCATATTATTATGGTACATGAAATATTGTTTGCATGATTATTATTATTATTAAATACATACATACTATGATATTATGATATCATATTTTATTGCATTTATTAGGCATTTTATTTTATGTTATAAATTGCCTAGATTATTATTTTTTGGTGAATAATAATTATTTGGATGAAATGTGATGTGATTATTTTTCTTACATGTAATGTAATTGCATGTAATTGTGAGCTCATTTTATCGCTTGTATTGTTAGGCTATTTTTTAAGAATTAGTCTAAGTTTTAAGATGTGATAAAATAGATGATTAAGTAATTCGAGTTTGATTAGTCCATGCTTATGATTAGCCCAAATGAATTTCTTCGATCTGAGAAGAAGTTTTTTTTTTCATGTGACTAACTCGGTAGATTGCTTATCCTAGTGGGAGTATAGTTGATATTGATTTGGAATTAATCTCCTATACAATATAAATTTGCGCAAAAATTAAGCTAGAAATTAATAATTAGGCATTGAGGCGTAAGAGATTGTTAGGAAGCTTAACGAATTTTTGATCTTGTGACATGTATTAATTATTTTTGTTCTGACTTAGATTAATGCGGCAAATTTCTTAGATGTGTGTGTAATTAGATGCACATAGTTTAGTAACTTTGAGATAACCATGAAGAAAGCCTAGAGATTTTTTATAAGACTTAATTGTCGCATTAATCTCCTCCATGAGCAGTAGTTGGAAACGAATAAAGATTATTATGAGTGTCAGATAGTCTTAGACTATCATTATTGTGAAACCATTAAAAGGTTTAGAGTAAAATTGGAAGTGCGCGTTCGCATGGGACGCATGCACTACAATTTTTATAGAAGTTGATGGGATCAATTGTCAAATAAGAGCTAAACCACTATTTTGCCTTTGAGAATCTTGTGGGTAATAACAAAAGTTAAAGATTAAATTTCTCTTATATTTGAGGTTGAGCATTATAATTTTGAAGCAACTTAGATTAACTCATATATAAGCACATATCCTCTCTACTTGCTAGCATGTCTGACAAGTAAGATGAAAAATCGAGAGGATTTAAGCTTGATCATTTTTTGGTTGAGTTAAGAAAATTACCTGTATTTTCGGCAAGAGTGGAGAATTGTGGATTTTTGTAACACTTATTTTTGGAAAGAAAGTTTTCATCATGTTTCATTCCACATTACCTAAACCTTATTTTTTTCAATTTTTTTTTTTTTTTATAAAAGATCGCCGAAAATAGTGGGAGTAATTCGACAACTAGTGTAAGTATACCTTTGAGTGATGGTGCACCAGTAGTGATAGTGACTCCAAAAATTCATTGAATATAAGGATCCTCATAAATTGTGTGATAGCTTTATATCAATATTCTCTCGTCGTTAGAGACTAGAGGAGAATATTTGTAATAGGCCTCCGCTAAAGGTATTGAATTCACATAGTAAGAATCCCAACATAGAATCTTAGATTTGCTTCACTTATATGATTCAACTTGGAGTTGTTGATCTAATTGACAAAGGAAAAGTGGAGTTGGTAAAAGTATAGATCCATCTATTGTTACTAATTGAGTTGCATTTAGATAGCTATGGATCACATATTTATTGAAAACTTTTCTTGAAGGTGTTAAATAGCTGATTCTTATAGGAGAATTAGATGGTTAACTTTTGTGATGTTTAGGCATGAAGTAATTTGAGCACATGATTGTTGCTAGTACTATTTCGATACAGAAAGCGAATGAATGTTGCTGGTGCTATTTACATACGGCCTAAACAAACCATCTATTCAAAGATACCCAATGTACCTAGTTGTTGTTTTTTATTAAACGACCTATTGAATAAAATGGGGTTCTTTGAACGCTGTTGACAATCTTAGAAAAGTGTCATCCTAAGAGATATTGCAAACTGATTGTCTTAGATAATTAATTATCGCCTAATAAGAGGTTTTCCATACTAAGAGGTGATGAACATGGGTTTGTAAAAAGTAGCTCATGCTTCATGTCTTGTGAGACTATTTATAAGAAAAACAATATCTATGAGCACTTGTTCAAAATCCATAGACAATTAATGAGATGGACAATACCAAAAAATCTAGTTTTGTCTATACTATTTGATGTTTCCATTATGGTTTGCTCATGGGAGTTAGAGGTTAAGATTTTGCTAGAGGGTAAATGTGACTTATTTGATTAAGTGAGTTTGTGGTGCGATTGTTGTTAAAAGTAATGACTAGACTATTATAATTGTCTGTGGGGGACAAAAATATTAATCGCTTTACCCTTAATGAAAAATAAATTATGGTTATCTCACATGCTTTTGTTGAGTATAAGAAATTTATGTAAAACCTTGAAATCGAAATTAAGTTTGTTGAATGACATTTGTGATCACCTTGTAGATTCTTAAAAGTCGCAGTAGGACATGCTGATTAGAATCTAAGGTTTATATTGTGAATTTGACCTTAAATGAGATTCGCGATAAGTCGTCGCTGATTTCATGGTTGTGCAAATGACTTTTATGTATAAAAGCAAAATCTCTTTGTAGACGCATGTTTTAGAAAGTTACTACACATGAAAATGTGCACGGAAATAAATGGTCCTAAAACTTCACTTGAGAGTTGGGATTTGATTATTTTTAGTTGACCATGTAATTTCTCTCCGTCATGGTTTTGCTCATCATGCACAAGACACTAATGTGTTCTATGATCATGTGGCGTGGCTGTAAGTATTTTTTTGGTAAGCACACACAGTCACAATAAATTTGGGAGTTATGGTGAAAATGTATATCGACAGACTTAGATTGACTCACTCACACGAGCAATCGTTTTTTTCGTTACAAAGAGGTAACGAGCAAATATGAGACAATGTGTCACTTAGTACTTGTCCAATGAGGGATAAGTTGTAAGACACAAAAGATATGTCACCTTAGTGGGAGCTAAGAGGAGGTCTAAGTACCATGCATGGTTAGCCACAATCCATGTAGCCTGTGGTTTAGCAAGATGCGAGATCCTCTTTGGCGCTTTGGATAGCGAGCAAATGGAGGGATTCGGGTTAGGCATTTAGATAGCGACTAGACTAAAATCTATACGGTGAATTGAGATTAGATATATGCTATTTCTTTGTAAAGAGAACTCCACCGTAACAAGTATTTCATACTACATGTGCTTTTGGGCCAATAGTAGAGGTGAGTGAATGGTTCCCTGCTTCCTCACCATGTGAGACCTGTAGGTTATAATTGATGACCTTAATTTATTTATGCCCTTAGGAGATTTTTGACTATGTCATGAGGTTGTTGTTATAGTGTCTGCTACTTCGGCATGTTATCTATGGATATGAATGATGCGGTCTAAAGAGACATTGCTAGGAAAATGACTGGACTGAAACTAAATGACATGAGCGTGAAGGGAAGACTATTTGGTAACACATCGATAATGGTGTGTACTCATTGCCGGCAAGTTATGTTACTTATTAGGAGTTGCAATATAGCTGTGAGTACATCATGTTTTATGGAGATTGAGTATTGCTCTGAATCATTTGGACTCGAAAGGGATTAGGGATGCTTAATCTAATGTGACCAAATGAGTCGGGGCATAACGAGACACTTTTAGGGATGTTGCTATGCTAGTCTTTTCTTGGATAGATTTGGTAGAATGCTCCCATTTTTTTTTTACAGTTGTGCTCGATAGTCGCACGACCTACTTGCTAGTATGAACAAGATTGAGAACATATTGAGGGATGCAGACCTGGGGTCTTGCCTACTATGAGTGAGTGAGAGATGTAAGAAAGGGGTACCCATAGTGGGCATCCCTTCATCTTCTCTTGGGGGTTATGAAGTGGCTTTTTAGACACTTCATGAGATTTGATGGCTGACCCTTAATGGCCAGCTAGAGGGTTACACTAGAGAGGTTATTTACATAGTATCTCCCTTTTTTTTGGATGATATACTTGGAAAAACAAGCTCTCTCTAGTCACGACATCTAGGCTGTAGAATGTGTGAGTGTTGCTCTGGTATTACTACGTAGCACACTCCACCATCGATGTGAAGATCGTGGACCAACAAAGATGTTGGAGAATCAGTGGAACAACCATGCTAGATCTGAGATATTTGCTATGAGGTAATATAGATTCTGCTGTACATTCTAATCTAGTTTTTCTAACAGGTTGGTACAATTTAAATAATTTCTAAGTCCTTCAATTCAGTTTCTCATCTAATAACGTTCCTAGTAATAACTCTGCAGGACCTTCAACACATGTAAAATAGAATGAATAATGTATTCTCTCAAGCAAAATTAAAATTTAAGATTTAAATTTTAAAATTTATTTAATAATTAAAGAAAAAAAACATTTTCTTATTATCCATACATGTTGATTTGATGTCTAGAATTATTTTAAATGAGATATTTTTGGTATTATTGGACCAAACCGAATCTTATTATCCAAGCTTTTTTATATTGTGCAGCTCCGAAATAATATAGTTTTAGCAAAACATATTATAATTTAAATGATTTTAGTTCGTTAAGAGTATTATTTAATATTCATTGTTTCATTTTATGTTAAAAACTCTACTTATTTAGATGATGTTATTTCTCTTAAAAATATTTAGCAAACTTCATCATTTTATTTTACGATGAAATATTATATATTTAGAAATTAAGTTGGATTTTAATTAGTATCATTACATTTCTATTTTATTTTCCTATTATGTTGTTAGTTTATTATCTGTGTTTAATTTTCAACGTTAGATCAATTTGGAGACCCCTAAATGAAGGGTTGGGATTAAATCCCAAAAATCCTAACTTTTTCTCCCATTTTCCCCTCTTCCCTCTCTCTCCTCCCTCAATGTCGTCCCCTACTCTCTCGCCGATCTCCCTTCTCTCGCACGCCCCCGCCATGGCCAACCCCTTTTCACTGCCGCAAGTTGATAGCACTACCTCATCGACGACCTTCCCTTCCTCCTCCCCTAGTCCCCACGTCGATCCCTCTCCCACTTCCTCCCTGAATTAGCCCCAAGCACCTCTCTCTCTCTCTCGGGTTTCCTTGCCATCGCCACCGGCTGCAGTGCTGTGACATCCACCGTGCCTCGTTGAGGCTTCCATCTCTCTGTCAGAGCCCCCTACTCCTCCATGCCTAGCCCGAGGCCCTCCTCTCTCCCTCTTCTCTGTTTCCTCACCCAGGGCTCAGCCCTTCTCTTCCTGGCGCCGCCGCAACGCCACTAGCCTCGTGAGCCACGAGCCGCCGTGATGTCACCCCACATCCACCACCGTGCACCCATCCCATTTCCTCTCTCAGATCCACACGCACACTCCCCTCTTCCCACCATGCACGGCCAAACCCAACCACCACTCACCAGCCATCAACAGCCACAGTGAGATCAAAACTCACCTCCTGCCATCACCAAGAAGCCCTACCAAACCCTAGCTCCAACCACCCAAATAACCCCTCCCTACACAAATGTAGCCACCACTATCAAACCACCGGACAACAAACGATGCAATGAGTCAGCCCCGACGTATGAACGAGCATTGTATCTCTAGTTTAGTTCGATAAAAAATTGCTTATGAAAAAAATGCCCTTATTAATGGTTCGTATACATTAACTTCTTGTCCATTTCTCATTTGATAATCTGTCTCCATAATCTGATAATCTACTCATCGTCCCACGCCACACATTTTACATATTTTAAAGTTTATTTATTTAGTTTTTATTTCATTTTTATTAAAATAATTGAGTTGTTTTGTTTATCATCCATATACCATAATACCACGTGTTGGTTTTACGAAATGAGCAATTCATTTTACTACGTGTTGATGATGGGATTAGCATATTACTTTGTGGATTTGTCTATGCCAAATGCACTATGATTGATAGAAGAGATTTATGGGCACAATTAAATAGCCATGTTCTAGGCAATGAGCCATGTATTATTGTAGGTGATTTTAATATTATAAGGGAAGATTCTGAACAGAGGGGTGGGAGGCCTAGCCCAAGAGCAACAATGGAAGAATTTAAATCTTGGATTCACGATGTGGTACAGTGTCGTCTGTATCTCGTAGTTTATCATTTTTGGTCTTAGAATTTGGTCTTTGTTTGGGCTTTATTTTGTCTCTGAGATTTGTGTCTTGGTTATATTTTCTTGGAATCTATGACGATACCACGATTTTCCTCCGCCACAAGTGAGGGTAATTAATAAAATTGGGGAGAGGTCCCTCGTGGACATGTGGCTCTAACTCTTTAATAAAAAATACCATAATACCACGTACTTATGATTAAAAAAAAAAAAAGGAAAAAGTTAAATTAAAAGAAGTGTGGTGTGTGGTTTGTAGTATTGTGTGAGAATGATAAATAGATTTATTTTTGTAACAAACCTTAATATCTCATACAGTAATCATAAGGGTAAGCACATGGCAGAATGTGCCGAGAAAATATAAGATGAACCTTATAGGTACTAGAACGTTCTAGAGAGGAAATCAAAGCCATAAAAAATATTATCCTTATCATGATATGTACTTGATCATGTTAACACTTTGTTAGGTATCCTAAATATGAGGTCAATTTCTGATCATCCAATAATGTTGTTCCCCCTAAATTTGAAAAAAGATGCTCATAAATCCATTTGGTCCAATTATAAGGATTAGCGTACTAAATAATATCAAATAACATTCTATTCTTGTTTCTTCTTATTAGTTTAGTCGAAAACATTCAACTTTTAAGATCATTTTCATGATATATACAAACAATGTAGACCTAGACATGAACCTTGCAGTAAAAGAAAATTATACATGAGTTGGAAAATCAATTTTATGAATAAAACAAATTTCATCTCCGTAAAACAAGATAACTATCTTCTTGATAGTCTAATCATGTGTGAAACACATGTGCTCATAGCTAACAAATACTAAACTTTACATTGGTTGTTTATATGCCTATTGATTTAACTTTGTTAAGAAACAATTTTTTAATTCACATATCTATCTTTGCTTTGTCAGATTTGCTACTACCGATTTGATAATTATTTTTTATAATTAACAACTCTAAAACACTTTCACATTATTTTATTCATTATCATATTAATAGTTATAAATTTTTCTCTATGATTCTCAGTCATAATGATTAGTTTTAATTGATATGCATTGTAAAAATTATATTTTCCTTTATAAAAAATGCAGTAACACTTCCACCTGGACATACTTGCCTTGCATAGTCTAACCAACACATTGCGCAAAAGTTTAGTCCTTACTCCGGATCACCAAGCTAGGGCAGCCCGATCAATACATTGCTCAAAAATCCTGAGCATTGAAAGAAAATAAACCTTGCTTGGGATTAACAAGCAAGCCTAGTTTGACGGACACATTGCTTGGTCATTCCGAGCATTGCAAGAAAATAAACTTTGCTTAGGATAACTCATGAGCAAGGTCATTCCGACCAACACGTTGCTCAGTAATTCTAAGTATCGCAAGAAAATAATTATTTTTTGGGATCACCTAACAAGGCCAATCTGACAGACACACTGGTTGGTAATATTGAGCAGTGTAAGATCAATCTAATCCTTGCTGGGTGATCTTGCAGGGCATGTCCAACTGATACATTGCTCTTGAATTCCAAGGATCGTAAGAAAGTAATCATTGTTCAAAATTACAAAGCAAATGCAATCCGACTGACGCAGTGCTCAAAAATTCCGAACATTGCAAGAAAATAATCCTTGTTTGGGATGATAGACAGTTGAGAGATCAAATCAAAGCCAGAAAAGATATTTTCCTAGTTATATGCACATCATGTTAACTCTTTGTTAGGTATCCTAAAAATGATGTCAATTTCTGATCATCCAATAATATCCCCGTAATAATTTTGCGGGACCCTAAATTTGAATGCAGATGCTCCTCAATCCTCCTCTACCTTGACATGTTCCACTCAAGCCCATGTGAAAACAGGAACAACTATGAACTGACTCATACTAAAATCAGAGCCATAAAAATATTGTCCTTGAAATCAGGAACAACTATGAACTGACAAGTTCCTCGTAATAACTCCGCGGGACCCTAATTACTTGACATGTTCCGCTAGCTCAACACCATGTTAACTTGTTGCATGTTGATTATCCTAAATTTTCCTATAAATACACACACACACATATATATATATATATATATATATATTTATATTTATATATGCCACCAATTTCTCACCTGTCTTGTCATAGTGTTCTCTACATTGCTATGTACAATGGTATCAATGTCCAGGTTTGTGTACATCGTGTTATATATCTCTTTGTTAAATATCCTGTAAATGAAGTCAACTTCTCATCTAATGATGTTCCCCCTAATAAATTTACGGGACCTTAAATTTGAATAATGATGCTCCTAATTAATCGTCCCCTACCTTGGCAATGTGACATGTTTCCCTCAAGTTCATGTGAAAATAGAATTATCATCTATAGATGATCAGAAATTATGTTTATAATCATAAAATGTGTAACCATTACGTGTTTAATTAAAAAGAAAAGTAAATTAACTTTTTAATAGTAAATATACTCATTTTTAAAATGATTGTAATGTGATTGAATGGATAATGGACGCACGCATGCATATTGAAATCAAAGAAAATAATAATAATAATAATAATAATAATTTTATTATTATATATCCATGCATCCATTATCCTGAAAATAAAATCAATTTTTCATCTAATAATGTTCCATCGTAATAATTTTCATATCTTCTACTATTATAAAAAAGTCTTTGGGCATGTGAACAGTGAAATTTGTTTTAGGTTTGTTAATTACGTGTTTGTCCCTACTAGCCATGCATTGCTTTTTTGTCTTGCACAATTTGTTTGCCGCAATTTTCTCTCCGTTTTCTCTTTCACAATTTGTATACTATGAGTAGTAGTTTGAGTTTGATGGAAAATTACTTTCTTGTCCTTGAGGTTTGTGTTCGATGAGAAAATTACCTTTTTTCAACCCAATAGTTCTATACACAGTCATCTCGCGTAGACGTTGTGCAGTGGGCTGACATGACGCCACGTCAGCTGATATTTAAAAAAAATTGAAACAAAAACGAATACAGAAAGAAAAGTGGCAGATTGAAATCGAAAACCATTCCCGCTTCGAGCTGCTTCAACTCTACATGCGAGAAGAGTCCAAAATCCCATTTGAAGGTGCGCGAGAGCCTCGTCGGTCCAACCAACTCCCACGGGCTTCTTCATTGCGTCGCGTGGAACCCAGAAGATTGGGGTGGGCATCTTTGTTGGGTGGGTCAGCGCAAGGTGTTGGTGTGGGTCAAGCCCGAGGGTCTTTGGGTTAGCTTGGTGGGCTTGGTTTGGGTCGGCTTCGCGGGCCAGCACCTCGGGTCAGCTTCGTGGGCCAACATTTCGGGTCAGCTTCGTGGGTCAGTTTCGTGGGTCAATTTCGTGGGTCAGCTTCTCGTGGGTCAGCTTCGTGGGTCATCCCGTCGCCACCAATACGTACGCTTATTTGTGCTTCAATTTGCAACTTTGGTCACTGATGAACAATCGTGATTTAGTTTTTTTTCCCCTTCCACTGGTTTAGTTATTGTTAACAAGAACTAAAGTATTGCATAGAGTTAGATATGTAGAAATTTCATGGCTGAAAATACATTGCTAGAAATTTCTTGGCTAAAAATACTAATTTTCTGGTTAAACAATCGTGATTTAGTTTTTTTTTTTTTCTTCCACAACATGTTGTGATTTAGTTATTGTTAACAAGATTTTTGCATTGCATAGAGTTAGATATGTAGAAATATTTCTTGGATGAAAATACAATGCTAGAAATTTCTTTGCTGAAAATAATAATTTTCTTGTTAAATATTGTGGTTTAATTATTGTGGTTTAGTTGTTGTTAAATATATGCTAGAAATTTGATTTAGTCATCGCTATTGATGGGTTTGGTACATGTTTGGCATGGTTGTAAATCTGATGTGATGCTAATCAAATTTTGATAAGTTTTTTTTTCTTGGAAGAAGTATGTATAATATTAGTCTTCACTCTTGGTCTATTGAATTAATTTGCCTGAAAACTTATCATGTAGACTGACCTTGGATATTGAACAACTTGTACAGGGCATGGGAAAAGGGGAAGAACACCCATCTCCGCTAACACCATCTAGCTCAAATCTCCAAAACTCAGTATGTTATTTCATAATTAAAAAAATTATTGCAACTCAATGTTTAGCATCTTAATTATTATTACTATTATTTTATTGTTAGGACATCTTTGAAGCTGGTCTACTAAACTATCCAAATTACATGCATGGTTACTTTGGACCAATGCCTGCATGGTCACCAGCTTTCATGCCATATCGAGATGGTAACAAAAATCCAAGCAACCTTCTGGTGGTTTTTCAACTCGTTTTTCCCTTTTACTTATTAGTTAATTATTTTTTAAACAATTTAAATGTTTTTATTTTTGTGTTTCAGGCAACACGTTGGTTACCCATTTCAATATGGGATGGGATCTCCAAGGCCATTTATCTCTACAAGCTCCATAACGAGCGCAAGTGTTGGTCAAGAAGATAGACCTGATTGTCTGGAAACTAAAGTACCATGTACTTCTGCTAGAGTTGATGAAGAAATTCAGTTGGATAGACCAGATGAAGAAATTCAGTTGGATAGACCAGATGAAAGGGAAAGTAACGATGGCATTACCGATACACCACAGGTAGTGCCATTGTCGGATGGTGATGATAACATTGAGGAGCCAAAGTCGGAGATGGAGTTCAATTCGTTTGAAGATTTATTGAGCTATTATAAGCAATATGCTAAAAAATACGGGTTTGGGGTGATGACACAAAGGAGTGAGAGGTCAAAGGATCAAAGTGTCAGATATGTCACCCTTGGAGAGGGAAGGCACGAAATAGGAGTTCCAATGTCGCCAACCCACGTTCGACGGGAAAGATGGACTGTAAGGCACGTATTAATGCCTTACGAGTTGAGGGAAAGATGCGGTTGACAACAGTCCATAATACACATAATCACGGCCTCAGCCCACAAAAATCCCGCTTCTTTCGATGTAACAGAGAAGTGAGTGAAACCGTTAAAAGAGTCCTAGACACAAACGAAATAGCTGGCATCCGGCTAAATAAGAGTTATGGATCTCTTGTCGTTGGCGCAGATGGCTTCGAGAACCTCCCATTTTTGGAAAAGGACTATCGCAATTATATTGACAAAGCGCGACATATACGACTTGGTGCAGGTGGTGCTGGAGCACTTCGAAATTATTTTATGAGGATGCAGTATAAGAATAATGGATTTTTTGTGCTGATGGATTTAGACGATGAGGGGAGGTTAAAAAATATTTTTTGGGCAGATCCATGTAGTCGGGCAGCCTACCAGTATTTTCGTGATGTGGTAACATTTGACACCACATACCTGACGAATAGATATGGGATGCCCTTTGCACAATTTGTTGGTATAAACCACCATGGGCAGTCGATTCTTTTGGGAGCTGGGTTGATTTCCAGTGAGGACACATAGACCTTTACATGGCTATTCCAAACGTGGTTGCAGTGTATGGACGGTATAGCCCCAAAGGCTATTATTACTGATCAAGACAGAGCAATGAAAAATGCAATTGCTATTGTCTTTCCTGAAACTAGACATAGATTATACTTGTGGCATATACTGAAGAAAGTCCCTGAGAATCTTGGGTTATATGCTGCCTATAGAAGTGGGCTAAAAACTGAAATGATGAAATGTGTGTATGACACATAAACAATTGAGGAGTTTGGGAAATGTTGGGCTGGGTTTATTAACACATACGACTTACATGAGAATGTGTGGTTGAAAAGTTTACATGTGGAGCGTGGGAATTGGGTACCGGTATTTCTAAGAGAGCACTTTTGGGTTGGAATAAGTATAACCCAGCGCAGCGAGAGTATGAATGCTTTTTTTGATGGTTATGTACATGCAAAGACAAACTTGAAGGAGTTTGTCAACCAGTTTGACAGTGCACTGAGGGAGAAAATTGAGAATGAAAATCATGCGGAATTCTAGTCATTTAGCCAAATCATTCCCTGCGTGTCTAGATCTCCAATTGAAAAGAAATTCCAAAAGTTGTACACTAACACTAAATTTAGGGAAGTTCAGCAGCAAGTAATAGGTGTGCTCGATTTGGATCCATCTCTGCTTACATCGGATGGTGTAATGAAGAGTTATTTGGTAGAAGATGAAGTTCGTATTGAGGAGTTCAGTAAATTGGTTACATATTCAGTTGACTTTAATGAGGAAGACTGCAATGCTAAGTGTTCATGTGGGTTATTTCAGATGAGGGGGATATTGTGTAGGCATATTTTGGCCGTCTGTAAATCTAACGGTATGAAATCATTGCCAGAACGGTACATTCTAGACCGATGGAGAAAAGACATCAAGATGAGATACACATTAATACGCAGTAGCTATGACTCAGGGGATCAGAGGCCAAATGGTAATAGATATTCAATTCTGTTGAATATGTGTTATGGGATGATAACTTATGCAGCGGATTCTAATGAGCATTTTGAAGATGCAAAGAAGAGGATACATGATATGACTGAATGTTATCGCGAGCAAACACGCAACTTATCTTTGACCCAAAGAGGTTCATACTGGACGCATTTTAAAGTCTATTAAAATGGTTTACTTCTTTACTTATAAAAAAAAATGGTTTACTTCTTTAATAACTACTTAATTTCCATAATTATATGATGGCCTATTTAACAGTTCTTTACCCATAACAGGTTCAAATGCTAGTTTTATAACAATAGACACAACAAATGTTGGTAGTTTACAACAAGTCAAGAGTCCACTTATTGTCAAAGGGACAGGAAAACCCCCATCTCTGAGGAGAGCATCCAGGATGGAGAAGAGTTGCGGAAGGTTAAAGCCAAAAAGAAGAAAGCACAAGTCAGAAGAAAACTCAAACAGGTGCATGTTTTAACAGACTGAGAATTAAAAATAAACATGTTCATGTGTGTTAGATTTATAATGTAAACTTAGAAGAAAGATGTGCATGTTTTAACATCGGGAGTTGTTTTAACATTGGAAGCATTTATACCTGTTACGTTATTATATGATGTCTTAGTGAGATGAAAGAATTACACCAGACGGAGATACACCAGCCATGGGCACGCGCATGAATTTATTTGGGCCATCAGAAGTAGATATCACAAATACTGTTCTAGACAATGAAGCTTTTGATAGTAGTGGATCCCAGCACCGAGAAACATTGATTGGTAATCAAGAAAGTGTAACATTTCTAAACGTTTATCCAACTTAATTGTAATATTTATATGGATTAATATTTACATATTAATCCAAGCAGATTTTTTTGGATTGGATGGCGCACAACCGGACAACCTTGGGTTGTGAAGGATCACAACCGGTGCAAAAAGGATGAAGACCCCCATTTTTACGAGCTTCACAAGTGATTATGCATTGTAATTATTTTTGTAAGAAGAAAGCTTAGTGGTTATAGTTTTTGTAATTAATATTTGTGGGAAGTAAGCTTGGCAAGTTTTAAGGTTTTATAATTATTTTTGTAAGAAGAAAGTTTGGTGGTTATAGGTTTTGTAATTATTTTTGTGGGAAGAAGAAATCTTGGTGGTGATAGGTATTTATAAGAAGTATTTCCATAAGAGTTTGGAAGAAGAAAGATTTTGTATTGAGCACTGAACAAACATCCAGATTTTGTATTATACTCTGGTACTCTAAATTCTGCTACAGCAAGGATGAAGTTCAAAAAAATGGAAAGTTTTGATAACGTTTGAAGTTCTATGTTGTCCATTTTTTTTTTCACAAAATTGAAGTGGGGATCATGTAGATGAAGATTTTGTGAAGTACATAGAGAAGTGGAGGGAGGTTGGGTGCTGCAGGACTACTTGACAAAATTAATGTTCTATGAAGTTGTGATGCAAACGGAAACCAATATTCCCACAGGAAAAAGTTGCGCAAAATACTGATTGGCTGATTTTTACTTGGACATTCAAACTTGTGTTTGGAGGATAACATTCGTGGTTCAGATGTATTGACAACTTGTTAGATTTTGTATTTGTTTTTCTATCCGACTTGTTATATTCTTGTCTTGTGAGACTCAGTATCACAATGCTTTCAGCGCAATTCCAATGCATTACAATTCTTTCCTCAACTTTGTTCACATTCAGCCGCTCATCTTAACAGATTACAATGTGGGTCATCTGTGAACACAAATTTACATGAATCTATTTTTCCTGGTTCCGAAAATTTACATGAAGCTACATTGGTAGTCAAGTCAAACAAATAACCTGTGCAACAATTAAAGATCAACTACAAAAGTTGGTTCCACATACATTTTACACATAGTCATATGCTGTCTATTTTGTTTACATAAATCACTACCCATTTGGACTAAAGTACAAATCAGTTCTCTACATAACTTATAACACTTAATTATACAAATCTAACACAAAAATGACTTATAACATTTACAACTACAAATTCAGACTAAGATATAACATAAATCACTACCATTTCACTAAGTAACAACAAAGGAGAAGTAAAAAATCCCAATAAACTCGAGATAGCGTGTGTAAATGCCTTAGGACAGCTTCTCTCTTAAGAAGCACCAACTCTCTCTTCTCGATCTCAGCCGCTTTCTTATGGAGCTCAATCTCCATCTTTTAGACATCGCTGAGTCTCTTCTCGAGCTCTTTCTCCTTTCTAAACAGTCCATTTTGTCTTTCTTCTACATCCAGCTCTATGTATTGATTACAAGTAATAGCCCAGTTGAAGTACTTGCAGTTTGGTAACCCTCATATTTTGCACACACATAAAAAATGTTAGATGAACGGCACCAATCAAAATATTAAACATGTTACATTACAAGTTATGTATTTACTCACTGTGTTGTACTTTGGACACCCAAAGAAGGGGCATCCAGGATTTCTTTTCGTATTTGAGTATTTCAATATAGCTTCAACCCCACAAAAGCACAATGGTTGACCCAAAGTACGTTTGACAAATGATGAAGTAGACAATGATGATGACAACATTCTAACATGAACCAGGATCACAGTGGAAAGGCACACGTATGAAAAGCATAAAATTATTCATTTGACAGTAGCAAAACTGAGAGGGGTACACTGTTTTTAAGCATCGTGGCAGTTGAAACTGAGAGGGGTAAACCAAATAAAATAATGCATAATACAAGTTAGCTGCACTTTTTACAAAATTGAAAAGTAAAGCTCCAAAGCAAAAGAGTTGAAAAATAAAACAGCAACAACTTTGCAAGAAAATAATGCATAATACATCTATAATCATAAACATACTGACATAGATTCATATGTAATCATTTTAATACTGATTGGCTCTCCAAAAAACTTAGAAGAACCAAAAATTAAAATAGAAACAAAATATTTTTTGGATGTTGCGACAAATCAATTTGATTTATCCATAAGTCTTATCATGAATAAATGAAAAGGAAAGAAAAAACTGTATACGTTAAGACAAACTTGTAACATATCAGATAAGGCACATCCAAGAAGTGAGTGCAATAATGTAATGCTTGCTTCACTTCTAGAGCTTGCAATTGTTGACACGACTTGTGAATTTGATACGAACCCAATACAAAATTAAAGGGTTTGACCTGTTTAGTTAAATGAGTCAGGTTATGGTTGTCAATGTTACAATCCAAACTCAATTCTTCAAGAGAAATAACCCTAGCATGTGACATATACAACTGCCATTTTTTTCCCACGAATACAACTCTACATACGGCAAACTTGTAACAAAATGATCAACCAACCAACGGCACCAAACAATCCATTTTTTTTTCACAAATACAGGTTTACTCTACATCATACGGCAAACTTGTAACAAAATAATCAACCAACCAACGGCACCAAACAATTCATTTTTTTTTTCACAAATACAGGTCTACTTTACATCATAAGGCAAAGTTGTAAAAAAATAATCAACCAATGGCACCAAACAATCCTTTTTTTTTTCACAAATACACCTCTACTCTACATCATCAGACAAAGTTGTAAAAAAATAATCGAAAAAATAATCGACCAATGGCACCAAACAATCCATTTTTTATAGTCTTCTAGGACAGAACAGGTGCGATTGATTGGTTGCTTCCTTGATCACCGTCTTCTAGGATTAGGATTTCGGGATGAAGGGGTTAGGGTTAGAGTTTTCGGATGAAGGGAAAGGGGCTGGGTTAGGGTTAGGGTTAGGGTTAGGGTTTTTGGATGAAGGGAAAGGCAGAGAGGGAGGGAAATGGAAGGGAGGGATTTCGAGGGAGAACACAGAGAGGGAGGGATTTCGAGGGAGAGCACAGAGAGGGAGGGATTTCGAAGGGAGGTCGTCTTGTAGGGAGAGAAAGGCAAGGTGGGAGGGAGTCTTCGAGGGAGAACAGACATATTCAAAGGGAGGTTGTCTTCAAGGGAGAGAAAGGAAGAGAGGGAGGGAGTCTTTGAGGGAGAACACACAGAGGAGAGAGAATACGAATAGAGAGAGTGAGGGATTTGGAGGTCGAGGGAGAAATCGAAGGAGCGAAGGAGGTAGGACAAATCTCATCCCATCCGAAATGGTGCGTTCTTGTCGTTTTTATAAATACGGTGCGTTTTGGTTTTTATGCCACATCAGCCCCGTTTGCGCAACAACTGCACGAAGCGACTGCAGCTAGCGTTTTTGTTTTTAACCTTCAAGTTCTAATGTGTTTGATGGGTAAAATTACCTCTTTTTCCTTGAAGTTTATGTTTGATGTGCTACCTTTTTATCCATAAGGTTCTAAAATATTTTTTGTTTGACAGGCAAAATTACCAAGGTTTTCATTTAAATGATTAGTGCTGCTTTTTTTTTTTTTTTTTTTTTAATATCATACTTTTCTTATTATCTATTGCCTTAATTAAATTATTTTGTCTTTTATATAAAACTACATTCTTACCTTGAGATTTCTTTTGTTCATTCCCTTTTGCTATATTTGACATGATTGGATTAGATTCATGTGCGATTGTTTTTAGGAATAACACAATATACTGCATCACGAAGCTCCACGAAGCAGGGATAATAGGTACAAGAATGTCCCTTTAAACCCACGTGAAAATAGCAGGGCGGGATCGATCATGGACACTTGATAAGAGATGAAATCAAAGCCATAAAAGATATTGTCATGTTATCTCTTTGTTAGGCATCCGCCTATAAATGAAGTCAATTTCTGATCATCGAATCAATTTGCGGGACCCTACAGATGCTCCTAAATCCTCCCTCCCCTACTTTGACATGTTCCTCTCAAGCCCATGTGAAAATATGATCGATAGACAATAATTATGGAGTGACTCCTACTAAAATCAGAGCCATAAAAAATACTACTGTCAGTTTGTAACATATTAATAATTTCTCATCTAATAACGGTCCTATTAATAACTCCGCAGACCCTCAACACACATAAAAATAGAATGAATAATGACGTTCTCGTGCATTCGAATTTAAGATACAAATTTTAAAATTTATCTATTAAATCAAAGATAAATAAAAAAAAAACATTTTCTTATTATCCATGTTAGCTTCTTGTCCATTATCCTGAAAATGTTCCAACATATATAATAAATTATTGGCACCCTAAATTCTCATATAATCTGCCAATTCCTAATAAATTATTGTGATCCAGAATTCTCATCGTTATGTCATATATGTAGCCGACCTTGACATGTTGTTCTCCTAAAATCCTGTGTAAAACTTCCATCAAATACGTTCATTCACCTTCTATCGCCAACTTCACACCCAGAAACTAAACCAGGAGGCAGGCAAGATGGCTGATTCAAAAACAAAACGCGGAAAAGGGAAAAAAACTAAAAAATCCTCGACGAGTGAGGATGGGGAGTCGTCTTTTGATGACTTGGAAAACGGGACCTCCGATACTTCCACACAGAATGGCTGCATCTACAGTGTTCCCAAGGCACTCGTCGAGGTCAGCGGCAAGAAATGGTTCGAGCCCCGCGTCGTCTCCATCGGGCACTACAACTGCAAGAACGACGCGAAACATAAACACATCCCAGTGAATCAAAATCACAAGCAGAAGGTCTGTCGTAGCATTCTACAGCCCCACCCCAAAAAACGCATGGAAGAATTGATGAAAATCATAAGCCCAGAAGTTGAAAAGATCGAGTTCATGTCCGAGAAGATCAAGAATCCCGAATTCCTCAAAATGCTGGTTCTTGATGGTTGTTTTATATTAGAATTGTTTCGAATACTTGGAAAATCGGAACCGAAAAAGATCGAGTCTGATCACCCTCTCGCCTCCGTGGCATGGGCAATACCATATTTCTACGGAGATCTTCTTCTGCTTGAGAATCAGATCCCCTTTGTTGTTCTGAAAAAGTTATTTGTGTAACGCCCCAAACCCGGTTGGCCTGGAGAATTACTACCTGTCTCTTAAGAACTTATTTTCCAACACAACTAAAAAGAAAACCCAAAACTTTAATAGCAAATCTCAATATCAAGAGTGCTAAACAACCACATTTAAAACTCCACAAAGTCATTACTGTAGCTAAAATAAACTAAGAAGTCCGAAATCTCCCGGTAGTCATGACAACCCAACCAATAATTTCATAAATCTCACTGAAACCCAAGATATAAATAAAACTCAAAGACATTAAAACTAAGAATATCAGAAGCCCTTCTTCTAACAACATCTCCTCAGCTTAAACACATTCAGCAATCTAATCCAGATCCTCAATTGGACTCTCCTCATCATCTGAAAAATATTATAATGATAGGGGGTGAGTTATCAACAACTCAGTAAGCAAAAAGCATATGCTAGCGTGCAAACATGAGCATTTACAAAGTATAGCATGCAGAACAAAATATTTTTCAGAGTTATCATGCAGAACAGAACATATTTTCAAAAGTAACAGAGCGATGGTTTTAAGACACGTACAACCCATAATACTTTGGCATAACATAAACTGAGTATCATCATCAGATCAAAACAGAGCATCAAACAGAGCAGAGACCATGTTTCACCCCCGTGGTAGGGTTGTGCTAACCCCGGTGGCCAAACCAGGCAGAGACAGAGGTGAAATCTTTCCTTTATTCTTCTCGGAGCCCCGAGTGTGCACACAGGAAAGACCACAATAAAACCACTTTGTTTCCAAAGTGGGTGCACTCAGAGACAGAGAAGTTGGTACCAACCCAAACAGAGCAGAGCATAACAGAGCAGAGCAGAGCAAAGCAGAGACAGAGTCAGATACGAAAAACCAGTACACCGTGCCAAAGGTTTTCAGATATTATATCAAAATAATACAGAGTACCAAAACAGAATCAGGCCGTTTACACACACTGAACACAAAAGTCAGAACATCTTTCTAACAATGCACAACTTTTCATATTCTCAATATCGCTCATTTTTCATATTTCAGAAACCACATGACAGAATTTAGCTCATGTCTACACAATGCATGTCAGAACACATTTTTCTCTTTTTTCGTACAGATTTCATGAGTATGCAAATAAACGACCGAGGTTGGTTTTGTTTTTCCCAAATTCTCATTTCACCACAAAAATATGCACAGTTTTCAGAAAATCAACCTCAGCCTCAATAATTTGTGTAAGGCCTAGCATAGGAACCCCGCTTACCTGGACTTCTTAGCCCTTTCAGAAATTTCCTCAAATATGTCGAGCAATTAACAATCGTCACCTATAAAATAATCAAGTAATTCTTATAAATTTCCAATCAACCACTTATTTCGATATTTAAACCTAAAAATACTAAAAGAACCTATTTTAAATCCACAAAACCTAAAATTCCCATAATTCCTAAAATATCATCCTTTCTAAAACCATCAATATTTACTTAATCCCCCTCACTATTATACTCTTAAGTCATTTCTAAATTGCATAATAATATTTTGCACATACTATGTACTTCTTAAAAATTTATACAATATCACTAATAAAATCTCAAATCTTTCTCTATTCCTTTATAAAAATAATGTATTTTAAAACAAAACCTACTAATATATATAAACCAAATCATGCTAAACTATAACTAGTCTGATATAAGGGTATTATAGGGATTAAACAAAACACTAAAGGGACCCCTTTCGGAAACAGAAAGGTTCATAAATCACAGATTAATTTCGTATGGAGCCATACTCACCGAGCGATGGAGGGCACAAAGGCGGCGAGCTGGGCAGTGGGCACGGTGGTTTCCGACGTGAAAGATGGCAGTTCGCAGTGGCTCACGGTAAAATAACACCGAGAGAGAGAGAGAGTTGTACGCATCATGCGGCGTGCATGGGGCTTCGGACGGTGGCGCTGGACATCACTGGGCGGTGGAGGCTTAATCTCCGGCGTTATCTGTTGCCGTTGACTGTGACGTCGCTGCCCAACTGAGGCTAGACATGGCTCTCGGTTTGGACGAGGATGCTCTGTCTCCAAGGCTTCAAAACAGAGCAACAGCAGTTTCCGCTTCCCACGGAAGTCGGTGATGGTGGCAACTGTTTGGGATATTTCTGAGGGTGTAGAGGAAGGCTACGGCTACTTCAGGTGCTGCGTCAAGGGTCTTCGTGGGGCTGGGTTGCGTAGGTAGTTTGGGGTGGCCAAGGTTCTGTTTCAGGGAGCAAAAACAGGGGAATATCGTGGTTTGCAACAGAGGCTACGGGAGGCATTGGGCGGCGGCTTCGTGTGGCTGGGCACGGTGGCTTATGGTTTCACAAGGGGCTGGGCCAGGGCCAGAGGCTTCCGTCGTGCAGGGGAAACTCACACGGGGGTGCAGGGGAAACTCACACGGGGGTGGTTTCCGTTCGGTTGAGCGCATACGGGCGTGGGCTTTTGTGATGGTGAGGTCGTGTAACTGGGCTGCAAACGAGGTCTAACGCCGTGGGTGTGGAGGTGTAGCGACAGCGACGGTACTGCATGGAGGTTGTGGAGGGTGGCGGCTTGTGGTGGATGATGCTTCTGTGCGTGCGTGGGGTGGAGATTGCCGTGGGAGTTTTAGCGGCAGTTAAAGGCTTCGTAAACTAACATGCAGGTACATATAAATATATATTGGCGATGGAAAACCCTAGAGAAAAGAGGGAGACGTGTGTGGGAGTGAAAGCTGAAAAATAGAGTCGTGAGTATGTGCAAGTCGTGGACGAAAGGAACACTACGGTGAAAAAAAGAACTATAGACGGAAAGAATGAAAGAAAAAAAAAAAACATGCAGGGAGAAAAATAAAATAAACAAAAATAAATAAATAACAAAATAAATAAATAATAAAAAAAAAGAGTTTGGTTGGATCCGGGTGTTACAATTTGAAACTTCCAAAATGCCTGATGAGGACTATCCTTTGTCCTTGCTTGCTTTGAGATTCTTTAACAAGGTAATGCGCAGATCCGAAGAAGATCTCGAAGAGATGAGCGAGAAAGTCGTGATCAATGACAGCTTGCATTTGCTGAACTTGGTTCGGTTAAGTTTTATCACCCGCGATCTAGATAAGCCACCGGCGACTGTGAAGAAAACAGAAACAGTACCGGCGATATACTGCATCACGAAGCTCCTCAAAGCAGGCATTAAGATCAAACTGCGTGAGGCGGCCGACAACTTCTTGGCTGTGAAATTCGACGAGGACAACGGAGTGATTGAGATGAACAAAATAACCCTCGACTACTTCATGCACTCTTTGTTGGTGAACTGTCGGGCATTCGAACAGTTGGACAACAAAAGCTCCAAGCACATCACAGTTTACGCCTATTTCTTGGACTGCTTAGTAAACACAGCCAAGGACGCCGAGTACCTTTACGAACACAACATCATTGACAGTGTGGACGTGCAATTCATCAACAAGTTGGGGAACGAGATGCATGTTGAAACCGACCAATTTTATTTATACGACATTTTCAGAAAGGTGGGCGATCGTTATAATAAACGGCAAGATGGCAAGATTGTAACGCCCCGTACCCGAGGGTCCGGAGAGTTAACTCATGTCACTAAAAAAAAAAAATCATTTTCCTTCCACATAGTACATATTCTAATCTTTCCCAATCGCACAAAATACTCATATATTTACATAAATTACTCCAGAATAACTATTCTAAGACGATACAAAATTTAATATAAATATCAATCTCCCAACAAATCACATCATCAGAGCACAACAAGCTTACTGAATGAAAATCCTCAATACCCATAGAAACCTTCTATGCTTAAACCATCATTCTTAACTCTTCTCACCCATGCTCCATATCATTGATCCTCAACTGAAACATTCAAATCATCTGAAAAATATTGTGGAGATAAGGGGTGAGTTATCAACAACTCAGTAAGCAGAGAACATATACTAGCATGTAAACATGAGCCTTTTCAGAAAGTTCAATATGCAGAAACAAAACATTTTATTTTTATATGCAGATCTCAGAAAACGTGTCATCAGAAAATCAGAGCGACTTTTCAAGCATTTCATACTCAAGTCAACAATTCATATTTGAGGATCCATTTCATATTCAAAAACGCTTTGGCATAACATAACTGAACATATTCATCTTATCATATCATATCATATACCATGTTTAACCCCCGTGGTAGGGTTGTGCTATCCCCGGTGGCCAAACCAGGCAGTATCATGTGGTGAACTTCCCTTTTTTCAATCTCGGAGCCCCGAGTGTGCACACAGGAAAGAACACGTAAAAAGACCACTTTGTTTCCAAAGTGGGTGCACTCATATCATATCATGGTGGTACCAACCATATCACGTGAACAGTATCATCATATCAGAACCATATTCAGAACAGATAAGTATGCCAAAGTTTTATCATATCCATATCATATCAAAACACGTGCGAAACATATTCATATCATTTCTATTTGATCAAAAACAGATCCATATCATTTCATATCACATGCATAAAAAATGTCAATGATATCATATTCGCTCTTTTGTATATTTCAGAAACATGTCACATATTGCTCATGTCTACACATTTCATGTCAACAACATTTCTTTTCTCTTTCATATGTATCTCATGAGGGAATGCAAAACATATACTGAGGTTGTTTTTCACTTTTTCTTTTTAAAACAACATGCACATTTTTACAAACCAACCTCAGTTCATTTCTTTTTATGCAAATCCAGCATAGGAACCCCGCTTACCTGGATTTCTTAGCTTTTCAAAAATTTCCTCAATAATGCCGAATCAAAATTAATCGTCGCCTATAAGATAATCACGTAAATTTTCATAAGTCTCCAATCAATCTCATATTTTGATATTCAAGCCTACACTTATAAAATAGACCATTTTTAATTCCTCAATCTCAAAATTCTCATTATTTTCAACATCACTTTCTAAACTCATCAATATCCGACTTCGACTAAACATTTAATTCTAACTTACTTAAAATTGAAGTGTAACTTTAAAATTCCTACTATATAATATAATTATATAAAAAAAATCAAATTCGAGTCTAACTACCCATATCTATAACAGTGAAATTTTAGCTTGCTAAAAACAAAAATCTCCGTCCAATAAAATTACTAAAACAGTTTATCAAACATAATAAATCACGTCTAATAAAATTAGACGGGTTTACCAAAATGACGTAAAACTATTTAATCTCAAGTCTTACTCGCTAAAAAAAAATAATTCACTAGGTTTAAACACTAATCAATAAAATTAAGTCTATAGGTATAAATCTTGTAGTTCATTGAAAGCCTCTCCAGAAATTAAAGTATGCCTTTAATAATAGGGGTAGAAAGGTCAAACCCGAAACACACCATTCTACCTACTGTATCCTCCGATATATATATACTAAATGTTTCTATTTTAAGCACTAATCACAACTACCGAACACAACCTGCAAGGCTCAAGCGGGAGTTGCGACAGAACTCACCCACGACCAAACGAGGCAGTGACACCATGGGAGTGCAACGAAGGCTGGGCTGAGTCGGTGATGATGTCCTCGACAGCGTTGCACGGGGAGAGAGATAGAGAGAGCTGAAACCGAGAGAGAGAGAGAGCTGAAACCGAGCAGTAAAAAAAAAATGAGAGAAGAGGTGGAGTGGAAGATATGGGGAGGGAGTGTCCGTGGCTTACCGAGGGGCAGAGGTGGCACGCGGAGGACTGATGGTGGTGCGACGATGGCTGGCGGTGAGGATTGCCAAGTAGGCAGCACACGGATGGAGGGAGAATTCCTCTGTTTTTAGGCGTGAAAACAGGGGAGGGGCTCTTAATCCAGTGGCTGAGAAACCGGACGTGGAACCCGGAGGGACGGTGGCGCACGGCTAGGGGAGGGACTCCGAGTGCATGAGCTACTGGCGAGACTGTGTGTGGAGGAGTTGCTGCACGGAAGTGACTCTGCGGGTGGCCGATTGATGTTGCAGACCGAGGCTTCGGTTTGGTGTTTTGCAGAGAACCCGTGGTCTTCTGTGAAGAGGGAACCGAGCGGCACTTAGCCTAGGGTTGTAGTTGCTTCATATATATATATAGACCAAAATAGAAAGTAGATCAAACCTAAATAAAAGGGAAGAAAAACATGCACGAAAATGGAAACGAACCGTGCGATGCGTGGCATGGCGTGAACCCGTGAAACTATTTCTGAACATGTGAACCCCATGCATGGGTCCAGTAATGCTGGGTCTTACAAAGATGGCAAAAAAAGGGAAAAAAATTAAAAAATCCTCGACTAGTGAGGATGGGGAGTCGTCTTCTGATGACTTGGAAAAAGGGGCCTTCGATACTTCCACACAGAATTGCTGCATCTATAGTGTTCCCAAGGCACTCGTCGAGATCAGCGGCGAAAAATGGTTCGAGCCCCGCGTCGTCTCCATCGGGCACTACAACTGCAAGAACGACGCGAAACACAAACGCCTCCAAGTGATACAAAATCACAAGCAGGAGTTCTGTAGCAATATTCTACAGCCCCACCCCAAAAAACGCATGGAAGAATTGATGGAAATCATACTTCCAGAAGTTCAAAAGATCGAGCTCATGTCCGAGAAGATCAACGATCCCGAATTCCTCAAAATGCTGGTTCTTGATGGTTGTTTTATATTAGAATTGTTTCGAGTACTTGGAAAATTGGAAAAGGACGCGTCTAATCACCCTCTCGCTTCCGTGGCATGGGCAATACCACAGTTCTACGGGGATCTTCTTCTGCTTGAGAATCAGATCCCCTTTGTTGTTCTGAAAAAGTTATTTGAAACTTCGAAAATGCCTGATGAGGACTATCCTTTGTCCTTGCTTGCTTTGAGATTCTTTAACAAGGTAATGCGCAGATCCGAAGACGATCTCGAAAAGATGAGCAATAATCTCAATGACAGCTTGCATTTGCTGGACTTAGTTCGGGGAAGTTTTATCACCCCCGATCTAGATCAGCCACCAGAGGAGAAAAAACCAGTACCGGTGATATACTGCATCACGAAGCTCCTCAAAGCGGGGATTAAGATCAAACTGCGTGAGGCGGCCGACAACTTCTTGGCTGTGAAATTCAACGAGGACAACGGAGTGATTGAGATGCCCAAAATAACTGTCGACTACTTCATGCACTCTTTCGTGGTGAACTGTCGGGCATTCGAGCAGTTGGACAACAAAAGCTCTAAGCACATTGTTGTACCAAAACCATCCAGAAACACACTCAAACACAAGATAGAGACAATATGTAAGTGGTTCGGCAACTTGCCTACATCCACTGTAACGGAAACAATATATTTCGAAATTTCTTCAAAATATACAAACTCTAACAAAACTATCTCTACACTGCATTCTTTGGATTTCCACACACATTTCGTTTACAACTGATCTCCTTTTATAGGAGAAAGCTCAGGGGACAAACTAATCTACAGCCACCACTATTGACAATTTGAGACACTTGTTGGGAGATATTTCTGATATTTTGGAGACACCATAAATGCTTGAGGACAAGCTTAATTTATGGTGCAGCTTTACAAGACAATTTCACATTCATATTCACACATTGGGTTGATATTTAACAATCACCCCCTCCACCCATGTGTGTCATATTTAAAGCTGCTGCAAACTGATGCTTCCTTCAAATGATTTCACCCCCTCGTTAAAATACTCATTATATCTGCCATGAGAGATTTCCGCTATCAAATGCGCCCTAAGGCACCAATGCACCTGAAGGTGCTCAGCAGTGTGTGATATTGATTAATTCCAAACAGTGTTGGAATTTGATCCCTGTGACGACTTTCGTCAACATATCTGCTGGATTGTCTTCAGTGCCAATCTTCTGAAGTAGAATGTCCCCTTCATCTAATATCTCACGTATGAAGTGAAAGCGGACATCTATATGCTTTGTTCGAGAATGATACACTTGGTTCTTGGCCAGATGAATTGCACTCTGACTGTCACAGTAAACGGTAACCTCTTGCTGTTTAAAGCCCAAATCTGTTACCAGTCCTTGTAACCAAATGGCTTCTTTCACGGCTTCTGTTACAGCCATGTATTCAGCCTCTGTTGAGGATAGTGCAATTGTAGACTGCAAGATAGATCGCCAACTAACTGGTCCTCCAGCCATAGTGAACACATATCCAGTTGTCGATCGTCGTTTGTCAAGATCACCAGCATAGTCTGAGTCAACATATCCAGTTACTAGACTATCTTCATTCTTCTCAAACTTTAAACCAAGATCTACGGTCCCTAGAATGTACCGTAGAATCCATTTAGCCGCATGCCAATGTGTCTTTCCAGGATTATGCATATATCGGCTAACTAAACTGACGGCCTGAGAGATATCAGGTCGTGTACACACCATGGCATACATTAAGCTTCCTACAACACTTGCATACGGGACATTCTTCATATAGTCCCGCTCTTCATCACTTTTAGGAGACTGCAATGCACTAAGTTTGAAATATGGGGCCATTGGAGTACTTACAGGTTTCGTCTTCAAGTTCATGTTGAAACGTTGTAGTACTCTCTCAAGATACTGCTTCTGAGTGAGGTGAACTGTGCTTTTCACCCTATCTCTATTAATCTCCATCCCCAATATTCTTCGTGCTTCTCCTAGATCTTTCATTTCAAATTCTTGACTCAATTGAGTTTTCAATCGATCTATCTCCACATTGCTTTTACATGCAATCAACATGTCATCTACATATAAAAGCAAATATATGAAAGATCCATTTGCAAGTTGTTTGAAATACACACAGTGATCGTATTGGCAACGAGTGTATTTCAAGTCAATCATGAAGTGGTCGAAGCGTTTGTACCACTGCCGAGGTGACTGCTTCAACCCATAGAGAGATTTCTTCAGTTTGCAAACCCATTTTTCTTTACCAGCTTCTTTAAAACCTTCTGGTTGGGACATATAAATCTCCTCCTCCAGATCACCATGTAAGAAAGCTGTCTTTACGTCAAGCTGGGCTAACTCAAGATCATGTTGTGCAACCAAAGCTAGCAATATCCGAATGGATGAGTGTTTTACAACAGGAGAGAATACTTCACTATAGTCAATTCCCTCTATCTGAGCGTAGCCCTTGGCTACCAATCTAGCTTTGAATCGCACACCACTTTTAGCAGCTTGATCATCTTTCTGATTAAAAACCCACTTGCAACCAATTGACTTCTTTCCATTTGGAAGCGGCACAAGCTCCCATGTCTGGTTCTTATGAAGAGACTGCATCTCCTCGCTCATTGCACTTTTCCATTCAGCCTGTTCACTAGACTGTATGGATTCTTTGTAAGTGGTTGGGATTTGATCTCCTTCAGCTGGCAGTGCATACGTCACAAAGTCTGCAAAACGTGCTGGTAAACGTGTCTCTCTTCTCGGCCTGTTTGTTGCAATCGATTCAGGTTGGCTTGGAGATATAGTGACCGGGCTATCAACTTCAAGTTGTCCATGCTCTCCATTAGCGACTCCTGATTCTTTTGGCGTAATAAACTTCACCTTCTGCGACTCACAAGATACTTCGCTATCATGGCTGCCTTCATGGGAGTCTTTATGCTCATGTGACTTGAGCATCTCAGACTCGTTGAATGTAACATCTCTACTGATTATTACCTTCTTTGACTCTATGCACCAGAGTCTATACCCTTTTACACCAATACTAAAGCCTAAGAATTTTGCTTTCTTAGCTCTAGGATCAAGCTTACTTTCTTTAGCATGATAGTAAGCTGGGCATCCAAAAATATGTAAAGAGTCATAATCAGTAGCATGTGTACCTTTCCACATTTCAATGGGTGTCTTCCCGCCATTGGCAGCTGCGGGTAATCGGTTGATGAGGTGGCATGCATACGTCACAGCTTCAGCCCAAAATTGTTTACTGAATCCAGCATCCAGTAACATGCACCGTACTTTCTCTAGTAAAGTACGATTCATTCGTTCTGCCACACCGTTTTGTTGCGGTGTTCCTCGTACAGTGAAGTGTCTTACAATTCCCTCTTTTCGGCATACTTCCATGAAGGGGTCTAGAGTGTATTCACCTCCATTATCAGATCTAAGCCTTTTTATCTTCCTCCCGGTTTGAGTCTCGATCATTTTCTTCCAATCAAGGAAGATCTTCAACACTTCATCTTTATGCTTCATCGTGTACACCCATACACGACGAGAATAATCATCAACAAATGTTACAAACCAATGTTTACCTCCCAAAGATGCATTTTTGGTAGGTCCCCAAACATCGGAGTGCACATAGTCAAGTATCCCCTGTGTACTATGAACTGCGGTTCCGAACTTGATCCGCGTCTGCTTCCCTAATACACAGTTTTCACAGAAAGACAATTTTCCAGTCTTGGCACCTTTGAGTAAACCTTGCTTTACAAGTGTTTGCAAAGCTTTTTCTCCGGCGTGTCCCATACGTATGTGCCAAAGTCTGGTGGTGTCATCATCAGTCTCATCTAGCTTCTCACAGACTGTGGAAGCTCTTCCACTAACAGTACTTCCTTGCAAGAAATACAGATTTCCTCGCTTTAAGCCCTTCATAGTCACCTGAATTCCCATTACCACCTTGAGAATTCCATCTTCTATGGTGATTCTGAATCCCTTTGAATCCAGAGTCCCAAGTGAGATAAGATTCTTCCGCAAGTCTGGAACGTATCGAACTTCTGTTAATGTCCTGACGGTTCCATCATACAGCTTCAGACGGATGCTTCCTATTCCCTGAGTCTTACAAGCATTATTGTTGCCCATAAGTACTGCTCCATCACTCTTTGTGAAGTCAGTAAACCAGTCCCGATTGGGACACATGTGATAGGTACACCCAGAATCCATTATCCATTCATCAGAATGACAAATGAATGATAGACTTGTCAAGGCAAGATCTGCATCTTCATCTCTGTTGGCGACATTGGCTGTGGAGGGTTGGATCTTCTGTTGCCCCTTTAGCTTGGGACAATCCTTCTTCCAATGCCCCTTTTTGTGACAGAAGGCACATTCATCTTTGGCGAGTCCTTTTCCGACTGATGAATCACGTGATGTGGCCCGTGTTCTCGATTGAGAATCCTTCTTCTTTCCTGGATACTTCGACTTTGGTCTCCCTCTTGCTATAAAGGCTTCATTTGATGTATTTAGCTGTACCTCCTTATCTTTTCTACGGTACTCATTATTTATCAAAACACTAGATACATCGTTAAAACTAATCTTTTCCTTCCCATACAAAAGTGTTGTAATCAAATGCTCATATGTATCAGGCAAGGAATTTAATAAAAGTAAAGCCTTGTCTTCATCTTGGATTTCTACATCCAAGTTTTGCAAATCAGCAAGTATATGATTGAAACTATTGAAATGATCTGACATAGACATACCTTCTCGAAATTGGAACCTGAAGAGCTTCTTCTTCAAGTATAAGCGACTCTCAATACTTTTTGTCAAGTATTTTTCTTCCAATTTCCGCCAAAGTTCACTTGCTTTTGTCTCTCTCATGACAAAATACTTTTGATCTTTGGCAAGGCACAAACGGATTGTACCACAAGCTTGTCGGTTAAGCTTGTCCCAATCCCTTTCCGTCATGTCCTCCGATTTATCCTCTAGCGTAATATCCAACTCTTGTTGGATCAAAACGTCCATGACTTCACATTGCCACATACCAAAGTTATTAGTTCCATCGAACTTCTCAACTTCAAATTTGGCATTTGACACCATGGATCTACGCCCAGAGCTACTAGCATTTCCAGAGTTCCTATCACCTGTAATTTCTCCTTCTGATTCCATCTGAAAAATTACTTACTTCTGTAAAATGAATTTCAAAATTTCAACCGTACGGATGAGTCCGGAATGATCCAAATAGTTGGAAACCACTATTGGATCGTTGAAATCGGACTCCGAATGGCCAAAAACAAGCCAAAAACAGATCTGAAATTTTGAACGGTCCAGATCGAACCGGAACAGCAGGTGGAGCGCGTGGAGCGCGTGGCGAGAGGGGGGGCGCGTGTGGAGCGTGTAACTCACGCGTCGTCTTCCTCTGGAGCGCGTGGGGGCGCGTGAGAGCGTGTAACTCACGCGTCTTCAACCTCTGGTGCGAGTGGAGGCGCGTGGGCGCGTGTGATTCACTCGTCTTCAACCTCTGGCGCGAGTGGGGGCGCGTGGGCGCGTGTGAAGCACTCGTCTTCAACCTCTGGACGAGCGTTGGCGCGTGAATCGCACCTTCCGACCTTCTAGGAGCGCGTGTAAGCTTCTCCGGCCTCCGTTTTTGATTCCGTTTGCGGCAGCGTGTTCGTCTTCTCAAGACGAACCTCCTGGTGTGATCAAAAGTTGATTTGGATCAACTTAAATTTTCTGGATAGCACAAAACCAAAGCTCTGATACCAATTGTTGTACCAAAACCATCCAGAAACACACTCAAACACAAGATAGAGACAATATGTAAGTGGTTCGGCAACTTGCCTACATCCACTGTAACGGAAACAATATATTTCGAAATTTCTTCAAAATATACAAACTCTAACAAAACTATCTCTACACTGCATTCTTTGGATTTCCACACACATTTCGTTTACAACTGATCTCCTTTTATAGGAGAAAGCTCAGGGGACAAACTAATCTACAGCCACCACTATTGACAATTTGAGACACTTGTTGGGAGATATTTCTGATATTTTGGAGACACCATAAATGCTTGAGGACAAGCTTAATTTATGGTGCAGCTTTACAAGACAATTTCACATTCATATTCACACATTGGGTTGATATTTAACACACATCACAGTTTACGCCTATTTCTTGGACTGCTTAGTAAACACAGCCAAGGACGCCGAGTACCTTTACGAACACAACATCATTGACAGTTATGTTGGGAAGAACACCGAGGTCGTGCAATTCATCAACAAGTTGGGGAAGGAGATGGACGTTGAAACCAATCGGTTTTATTTATACGACTTTTTCATAAAGGTGGAAGCTCGTTATAAAAAAAGGTGGAAAAAGCAATTGGCGGAGTTCAAGCATAGGTACTTTGATACGCCATGGTCATTCATTTCGTTATTGGCAGCCCTT